>NC_060884.1:25369355-25536855 GCF_014805685.1 Silurus meridionalis
ATGCTGCTGCTGCTAGTCACTGCGGCTTTCATAGGATGCTCAAAGGGAGGAGGAAAAAAGCAAACCAGGCAGAGATGGGAAGGGAGCTAAAGAGGGAGGTGCTAGAGAAGGAGGGAGGTTGCTAAAGAGAAGGATGGGAGGGGGGAAGAGAGAGAGAGAGAGAGAGAGAGAGAGAGACAGAGAGAGAGGGCGGGAGGGAGGGAGGGAGTGAAGGGAGGTTTGCTGATGTCACAGCCAATCCCTGAGGTGCTGTCATACGTCACACAGCACACAGGACACAGCTTTGCTCAGCGCCCTCACTGGGAATACACACATGCACCTAAACATACACACACTCAACTCATTTCGGTGCCAGCTACTGCCAGAACGAAACAGAATGGGATTAATGAAGTGAACAGGAAGATGCCTGTCTGTGTTTAAAGTGCTCTTTGTTTCTGAGAGACCTGTGTCTCACTCTCAGGGACAGATGCAGCATCCCTGTCCTGAACTTCAGAGAGCATATTAAACCCCTTGACTATGTGTCTCTCCGTTTAGGATCACTGTCAGGCGCCTTCTGTCAGGCGCCTTTTCACGCTCTCTGTGCCAAATAAAAGTCATCGACCTGACGTCACTTCGGAAACACATCGTAGGAGGAGCCAGAGTACAGATGACAGGGATGGAGGCACACTTTAGAAGAAGAACACAAGAGGGGGGAGAGACAATGAAAGAAGAAAGGCAATCATTTAAAATGAGGAGGTGAAGCTTACAGAGAAAACATGCATGAACCAAGAAAGGGGCGTTGGGTCTCAGGTGTACAGTACAATACAATTGCATTCAAACCTTTATGGAAGCCTTATCCAAACCTTTGAATTACCCAGAAGTACCCTGAACTCTCAAAATCCACACATTGTCAAATTGTCAGGGAATGATATAATATTCCATGTAATTAGCAAAATATTTTAAGGTCTCCTTCATTGTTTTGATGCTATCATTGCCATATTGGTTTTAACTTATTTTCATAGATTTGCAGGCCTGCCGAAATAAAATCAATAAGCAGGGATGCACATTAATATTCCTCTGCAATTTTAGGCTGTAAACTGCTCTAAAGGAAAATGCTGATTTAATTTAGGGCCTCATTTTCCCCACAGACATACTACAGACGTTGGGTTACCAATTAGGGAACGTGGTCATGATGTGCATCAATTAAAGTATTTCACCAGATAAGACCAAATATTTGGGGTAGCAGAAATGATTTTATTTAGCAAAATAAAAGGTAACTGTATCTCAGTGGCTAGTTGTTTAAACATGAACCTGGTCAGTTAGTTCACTTATTTAATTCCTCTGATAAATTTCAACAAACTGGCAACATTGATAAAAAGACACAATATATGTAATAACCGAGCATTATTCGTTTATTCTCAACACCTCAAATTCACAACAGATATGTTTTATTTGTTTAGAGTCTATAGCGCTAGTCAAAAGGAGCAATTTAAAGCCAGCTTGAAACAAAACATAACTGCTCCAGACTGGCTTATACAGCATATAAACCTGAACTAATCGGTAAACATTAAAAGAAAACTCTTGTCGCCAGTCATGTTCGTTTCTATTCCTGGACATTCTGTTAGCAAGGAATCTCATTTAAATAGGCTCATTACAGAATACTATAGTTCTAGTCCATGTGAACATCTTGCTCCTTCCTAGTTCATCCCTCTCTCCTTCTTTGTCTGTCTAGATCAACCTCCGTCTCATCCTTTCTCCATGTTCGATTATGTTTAGGTCGGGGCTAAACGTGTGTTTAATTAAGCAAGAAGACAAGTGAGCAGACTCATCAGCAGACTCAATTTATCCACTGGCTTCTCTGTAATAGCAGATGCCGTCTGTGTTTACCGCCCCTCCCCCTTTTCGTACCTTGTCCTCTTTTTGGCCCGACTAATCCCAATGGGTGTGTGTTTGAGAGCTGGTGTTACCAAGAGAAGCGTTCCATATATGTTCATGTTTGTATAGGTTTGTGTAATCGTTCATTCCTGCAGTAAGAATGTGTGCGTGTGTAAGTGTTTGAATTGGAGGGATAAATACTGATAAATAATGCACAATGCCAACCCTAAGGTCCATAGTGGATGTGTCCTGGTGTACACAAGGGAATGATACATAACCAACATACATGCTCACAAGCTATAAAAAAGACAGACAGGGAAAATATCTCTCTGGTGCAGTGCTGCCATCTTGTGTTTTAGAATAAATCGAAACCAATCATGAAGGCCGCCCAAGGCTAAATTCTCGAGTCATCCGTAATTTGAGGCATAAAAGCCATTCTTTTATACCAATGCCACTAGTTAACACAGATATGCATCATATGAAGAAACCAATAAACTGGCTGATTTTAAAATGTACACAAAAAATTAAAGAATATCAGAGAAAATTAGGAATTGATATGAATTATTAATCATAAGAATTCAATTCTCATGTAGAGGACAGGGTAGTGTAGAAAAGGATGATCCGCTGTGGTGACCGCCAAAGGGAGCAGCCTAAAGACTTCTGCAAAATAACTTCTGCAAAATAAACTTGCATAGTAAAGAACACATTTTTTTTTTTAATGTTGTGTAGGTCGGTACATAATGATGGGAAAAACAGGTCTGGGGGGGGGATTTATATAAACACCTGGAACCCAGTCAAATAAACTTGAGGGGGTTATAATCAGAAAAAACTCAGGTGATTACATACATACACAACAAAAATGTGGTGACTGCCATGCTTACAGAAGCAAAAGCTGATGCTTGGAGAAGTCACAGGCACCGACATCAAGGTAGTCCCAGAGACATTCTGACCAGCCTCAAATCTGCACTAAACAAGGCTGAACTACTTTAAAGTACTCTCAAACATAAAGGAACTAGCCTCTTCTGCAAACTTAAAGTAGCATGGGTCTTAGGAATGGTACATTAGGACTGACAAACACCATTAATATTTATAACCAATTTATCTCTGTAAAGCTGTTTTGGAACAATGTCCATTGTTAAAAGTGCTATACAAATAAAACTGATTTAAACAAAATTGAATGAAAGAGTTCAGCATGTCAGTTACCAAGGTAACACACTCTATAGTCTTCACTGGAAGTCAATGTCAGTGCTACTGGTAATAACCGTTTGATTAGTCTGTATAGTCTAAGACTTACCAATCCAGTCTATAACAGTCTGACATTTGAGAATGTATAATCCAAAAGTCCAACAATTTCCTAAGAGGTGGCTTAGGACCATATGGTACAGGTAGAACCACATGCAATTCAATCTACTTTCATCTGGAGTACAAACTGTATCCACTTACTCAACAATAAGTTAAGTCTATTAAATGTGCATTCTTTTCATAATGATCATGAACAGGAGATCAAGGCTTAGTCAGGGGCAGGAGGGAATCTATGTGGCATAACTGTTAAGAAATCACAATGAAACGATTTGCACCATAATATTAAGCATCTGATGCACTAAGCAGCACCTCCAAGGCTTGATGCCATTCAAAAAAAAACACCAAACAGTAACAGTTTGACAACTTAGGCCAAGGTTACACTTGGAGAATGACTAGACCACAAGGTAAAACTAATGAAGATTGCAGTACACTTTTAATTATTTTTGTTTATATTGCTAATAACTAATATGCAAACCGAAACAGAAAGTACACCCATCCTCTGGTCCTTTTCAGATCTTAGAATTAGGTAAATACAACCTCGGATGAACAACAGCACATGACATTCCTTTATTTATCCATTCATTATTTATTTTTACAAAAATCAAGGCAAAACGGAAAAACTTTATAAACCATGTGTGCTTCCAGAATTAAAAGGCTTTAGTAGCAGCCAGGTGCTCCTAATCAAATGCCCTGGATTAATTGATCCTTAGCAAGTATGACCAACCATATAAAAGCTGAAGTTTCGCTGTAGTCTGGAGCATTAAGTGTGTATTAACACAATGTCATGAAGGAAAGACATCAGTAATGATCTTACAGAAGCAAATGTTGCTGCTTTTTCAATTTGGGATGGGTTATAGGGCTATTTTTAAACAAACTAAATTTCATAAATCTAAAATGAGGAACATTTATCCAAAGTAGAAAACATTTAAGATGCTAATCTTCTCAGGAGTGGATATCCCAGCAAGCCAGCATCACCCCAAGGTCTGACTGTGCAATGTTCAGAGAAATTGCAAAAAAAAAAAATTAATTAATATAAAAACATTGTCCTTTAAACAGACGAGAGCAAAGTGGACATGCTTGGCTATAGTGCAAAGTGTGACGAACACAGCATATTATCAAAAACACCTCATACCAGCTGTCAATCACAGTGGTAGAGGGGCGATTATTTGCATTTGATAAACAAATGCATGAAAACCTAAATGAACTAAAAAAGTCCGTACAGCAGAGTCCCTGATTATCTTTAAGCGACGACTGAAGACCTACCTCTTCCTGAAATACCTAAATTAGCACTTTCCAAGTTTGTAGAATTCGAGTTATATTTATATTGAGTTTGTATTCTTGCGTACCAGTGTAGATTTATTCACTACTAGAGATTTAAAGCACGTTTGTACGTCGCTCTGGATAAGGGCGTCTGCTAAATGCCGCAAATGTAAATGTAAAACAACATACAGAAAAGTGAGCCAAAATTCCTTTAGCAACAATGTGACAGACTGATAAAGTCATGCAGAATACGATTATATCAAGCTGCTGAAGGTGGTTCTACAAGTTACTGAATTACATGGTGTAATTAGTTTTTCACACATAGCTCCTCCATTTTAGTTTGATTTTTGTAAAAATAAATAGAAAGGTTTATTCTGCCAGGTGGTGTTGTTTAACTGAGGTCGTATTTACTTAATTCTAAGACCTTACAAGGACCAGATGATTTGTATCATATCCTTACCCATAAATCCATTATATTTTAAGAGGGTCTACTATAAATGTCACACAACTGTAAATAGTTACATTTGGTATATGAACATACAACTGTATTTTAATACATTTAAACTAATGAAATGTTCTTTAGATTTCAAATAAATATAATGTATGCCCCAGAGGAAAATATTCATTTTATTAAATAATAAAACACTGACATTAAAAGAGGCAAAACAACAAACTTGCCTGTACTTGTTTAAAAAAAAAAAAAAGTAAAATGTAAAGATTACCTGCAATTTAATAGAACGAGTTGGTATCTACAGCAGTCCCACAGTTCACACAGATTAGCAGATAAATAAATTGTTGCACTGAAATTGCACAAGGAAACCTGCAACAAAGGAGAAAAAGGGACATTTTATCAGACTGTTTGCTCTAAATGAGAGCAGCAATATGTTATTGTTCTAATGTAATGCACATCTTTTGTAGATAATAATGGCTTTATTTTGTCTTTGTGCGATTTAATAAAAAATGGAGATAAAACCAAGTGTTCATGTTCTATTTAGTTCATGATGTCTGCCACCTGCTGTTCCATATTTGTCATTACATCTGACACCTTTCTTCCTCGCACTCTTATTCTGCAGTGTTTTATGCACAGTGCTCTTTTTAACCTCATTACGAAATAAAGGGTTCAGGAAGCAACACAGCACCAAAAACAGTATACAATATACACTATACCTCCTAACAACAGAGAATACAGTACTTGCAGTGCATGTTGAATGACACTTGGTTGAAATACGCAAGTCAAAACTCAAAATGAAATATACTTATTTACATTTAACCATAACAACCCAGTTCAACTATATGAACAATAGTGCATTAAAGGCAGAAAATTTCTTTACTTGAATAATACCCAAGTAGCAGCCTATTTCTACATGCACATACTTGCCCAGTAGTGGGATTAAAACTTTAAGCTGTATGCACATGTACATGCACACAGCAGCCAAAAACCACACATGCCCTTGTTAAGTGCCAGTCTTGTATGTTTCCACTGATGAAAACATCTTGTGTTATTGCATAAGCAGCATTCTTTGAAAGAGGCTTTCCACTAATTCAACACAGTTAAATCAGGAAAGGGGCCACAAATTGCAAACAGCTTAAGATTTAAAGCTAGTAAGCAGATTTATGCATGGCAATGTTGTTATAAAGGTCAAAAAGCTCAAGAAAGTAGTCTTTTACTATATGGACAAAAGTCAAGTTTTTCTACCCAAACTGTTACCACAAATTTGGCATGCAATTGTATAGGATGTCTTTGGATGTGGTGGTATAGAATCTTTTATTTATTTGAACCAACCCAAATCTGTTCCAGCATGACAATGCAGTTATGTACAAAGCAAGTTTCATTAGGATATGGTTACTATTGGAATACTGACTACACCCCAGGCCTCCTCAGCCTACATCAGTACTTGACTAACACCTTTGTGGATGAATGAGCATATCTCCACATATCTCCACAACCACATTCTAGTAGTGAAATCTAGTGGAACATCTTCACAGAAAAGTGGAGGTTATTTTAACAGGAAACTAAATATGGAATGGGATCTTAAAAATTATTCAATATTTGGTGAAGATTTGACATGTCTCTGAAACTGTACTGGAGAAGATGAACACAGTTCTATGAAAACAAACTGATGTTTTGACGTGAGCGTGTCCAACATGTTGCTCCAAAAATTCCCACGTTTTATTGGGGTGAGATCAGTGTACTATGAAAACCATGACATGATTTACAACAATCTCACTATCCATGTAGCATTCAGTCCTCATGTCCTAAGGGTGGGGACAGTGACATTTTTCAACTCCCATTATAAAGTGCTAAAGATTTTTTTTTAATTTGTCACAGGTGTGTATTAACTCTTGTGTTTTCAAAATCTTTCCAAAAATACACAGACGAAAATCATATGCTACTGCAAATCAGGTACAGTTTGATTCAACTGCAAATATAAGACGTTCCAAAATCCTGAAAAGCAAACAAACTTGACATCCAAATTTTCCTAAATCCTGAATTTGAAAGGTTACCATGATCAATAAGCTCACAATAACTTACTTTCACAAACATCTACAACATAAATCAATGCTTGATTAAATAGTATATAAAACAATAACAACAGTCTGGCACCATTCTATCACTGATAAGTGAAATGTTAGATAATCCTTTATATTTCCAATCTCCAGTTTTCTCTTCACCCCTCCCACTCTTTTTGACCTACTTATTAAACTGACATTCCCATTGTCTCCGATAGATGGAGCACAGACTCTGGGTGCAGAACTTATTCACCTGCCAAAAAATAAATAAAACATTTTGGAAGCAGCTGCGCACACACACAAGGAGTTCAGGGGTGTGCATCTGTCCAGCAGTAATTGTGAGTTAAAGGATTGATTATTATACCACAAGAGTGCGCAGAAGTTAAAAGCCCCTTTAAAGTGCTGCAGGGATTAAGTGTTGCTCTGAACATCGCCTCGTGACCAAGCCGACCCGTGGCCACAGTCTGCAAAGGACCGAAGATCATCCATGACAACCCTGAATTAGGTCAAATAATTATTCTTTAAACAGAGTTTCGTGCAAAGTCTATAGTTTACATTTACAGCACTTGGCAGACACCCTTATTGAGAGTGTCTTACATTTATCTCATTCATACAACTGAGCAGCAAAGGGGTTAGGGGCCTTGCTCAGGGGCCCAGGAGTGGCAGCTTGGTGTGGCTGCAATTTGAACTCGCAATCTTTGTATTCAAAGTCTAACGCCTTTAAAACTACACTTCACCTCAGAATTGTTCTAGAAGTTTTTTTAAACAAACACTTAAGTCTGATCTTGGTAATAAATGTTAATAAAATAATAAATTATCTAATAATAATTACTATAAAACGGAAATAAGAACGAAAAATTACAGATAGGGAGAAAATTATATTTAAAATGGTATTCAATAATTGTCAAGCAGTTGATAAAGCAGTTATTAGTTCATGGAAACCTGACAATCAAACCCGTATGTGTTTTTGATTACCCTATTCATGATTTATTCCCCCGTTTCCTGTCATAATAACCTCCACTCTTCTAGAATGTTTTCCACTATAATTTGAAGCACAGCTGTGGGGATTTGTGATCATTTAGCCACAAGAGCTTAAGTAAGGTCAGGCACTGATGTCGTGAGAGAAGGCCTGGGGCGCAGTTCGGCGTTTCAGTTCATCCCAAAGCGCTCCCTGTGGTTAAGTTCAGGGTTCTGTTCAGGCTACTCAAGTGCATTTACATCAATCTGGAAAACCGTGTTTTCAATCTTTGTGTTTAAAAACAATTGACATACACTATATGGACAAAAGTTTATGGACATGTGTTTATAATTATGCTATTAAACATCCCATACCACATTTAGTCTCCATATGCTATTATAATGACCTCTGCTCTTCTGGGAAGTGGTTCCACTAGATCTGAAAGTGTGGTTTTAGAGATTTGTGCTCATTTAGCCACAAGGGCATTAGCAAAAGTAGTCAGGTTCTGATGTAGGGTGAGGAGGCCTGGGATGCAATCAGTGTTCCAATCCTTCCAAAAGGTGTTCAATAGGGTTAAAGCTTTACAGCAGACCACTCAAGACACATGTAACCCATAACTTCATGGAACTCACTTTATGCACAGAAATCGTGTCAAGCAGAAACAGGTTTGGATCAAATGGTTCAAATGTAAAATCCATTCTATACAACCGAGTGCCTCTAACATTGTAGTAACAGTATGGGAAAGAACTGCAAAATCAAGTGTCCCAATAGATTTGCCCATACAGTGCATGGGTGGAATGCCTAGGTGTCCACATACTTTTGAACACATCATATATTAGCTTTACTTTCACAGCATACCGTTTTTGATATGTGACCTCATTCCTTAAGGGCCATATCACTTACCCTTCTTTACCCAAATCAACCCGTGACATCAACAAAGGAAGTCCTAATTGCTTCACAAATTCGTCGTCTGACTCGACTCCTTTTGGTCTGCAAGGAGGGAAGGAAGGCCACTGATGAGGGTGTGTGAGTATGTGTGATGGCTCGTGCCAGCCTTCTGCAGAGCATCGCTGGCCAAACAGCACGTAGGCACAGTAGAAGACCAGACGTGTAGGACTCTAATCGCTGCCATCGTATTATGCCAAAGCCACTAGAGGAATGTTGTTTTGGTCTTAAAGGTCGCTCCTGCAATCATCAGCGCTGATCACCAACGGGTGTGTGTTAGTGTTTGAGAGGCATGTAGGGGCTTTCCGCAAACTTGGTCACGTTCCACAGCTAGCCTTGGTTTGCACAACGGAGTGTGACGTGAGCTAGTGAACGTGAGGCTGCTATACCATGCGGGCTTATTTGACTGAGTGCCAGGATAAGGATCAGGCGGTTTATAAGTAATGTAAATAGACAATGTAATGCTCTACAATGAGTCGATAATGATGCTAAAACGATATATGTCTGACTTTTCGTTTTTCCACCACACTTTGGATTACAGCAAGGCATCTTTTAATATAGTTCAAGGCAGAGTATATTGAATCCTATAAAGAGGAATGTTTATGATTCACGTATCACTAGGCATATACCAGTGTTAAATCGACTATTACAGTCTAATATCATATAAAAAAAAAATATAATACCATACTATTACATTTAAAACATTAATAATAATAAAATAAATAGTATTAGTTTGACTGAATGTACCCAGTCCAGAATATGATCAGGTACTAAGTTTTATTTAATAGAAGTAATCCCAAGTGTTACATATTTTAATTTCAGTTCAATTTTTATTTTATTTTTTTCACATCAAAAATGTAAGTTGAAATTTTAGCACTTTGTGAGATTCGGTCTGTTTGCATACTTACAATGCAGCAGGTTTACTAGAAGGAAAAAAAAAGACGACACCTTAGACTAATTATAAAAAGTATTATATGAAAAATTATTAAATAAGAACATTTTGAAGAAAGAGCAGTAGTAGTTGATCATGATTTTTTTTTTTTTTTTTTAGTTTATTTGTAATCGATTTATTCTGGTCAGGGTCATAGCGGAGCTGGAGCATATCCAAGGAACACTGCGTGGAAAGTGCGCACACACATACACATGCACTCGTTCTCACAGACAGCAATTAACATAGTCCACTTACCACCATGTTTTTGATAGGAGGGAGGAAACTGGAAAACCCAGAGGAAACCCACATAGACCCAGGCAGAGAACATGCAAAACTTCACACAGGCAGCAATCTGAGCTCAGCATCAAAATGAGGACCTGAGAATGTGAGGAGGAAATGCTACCTGCTGCACCACCATGACAAAAAAAAATAAAAATTCTAGTTGACCTGCATTTTTCTGCTTTTCTTTTGTGTATGCTTCACTTCATATTTAGCATTTAATAAAACATCCATAGACATTCTTAGTAAGGCACACAGTAACCAAGCTGTTAAATCATCATCGTCTCTCGCTTACAGTAGAATCGGACAGCTTAGGAAGTAAGCAGATATGCTGTCATGGCCTTTTTTTTTCACCAATAGCTCCTGTCTGCACTTCTTGGTCTTGCTCGGCAGATTATGACCTTAACAGGAGAGGCACGGAGTGCACGTAAGCGAGACTTCGTTTGAACAATGGCTCATTTTTTTCTGAAAGAAAAAAAATGTGCTAAGATCATGACGGTCAACAGAACACACTGCTGTCTAAATAACCGAGATTTCAAACAGGCTTTCAAAATTATTGTTTTACATGTTTGGAAGAAAATTATAAAATGACAAAAAATTCAAATGTGCCTGACATATTTACTTTCAACCTGATTAAGAACTTTGAATAGAATTTGATTAAATTTCCTCTTAATAATTTATATAATGCGACACTATGGGATGTGAACTTTGGGAAAATACTATACTGGTGCTGTGGAAGGCTCTTTTTCTCCCTCTCTCTTGAATAAGACAGAAAATGCGTCATGTTCTAGAGAAACCAGAAAGCACTTGCATATACAATACGCTAAATAAACTTCATTTTTCAATGACTGTATATTTTTCTTTGTTTAACACCAGCCATCCAAGTCCCTCTAAATAAGATGTTTCTATAGAAATTATATGTTAAATCCAAATAACTAATTAATATACGTCAAAGATTTAAGTTACACCCAGGGATGTGAGGGCCAATATAGAAAACATCTTCAGATTTGAGAATTCAAAAGTTATAAAAAAAAATATTCATATAAAAATACAAGCAATTCTGTAAAGCTTAACATAGACCAAAGTTCTTTACTTGTGATATCCATTTGTTAAAAGAGCATATTGGGGTTACAAAAAAAAAAAAAAAAAAAAAAAACACTTGCCATGGTCTCCTTAAAAAAAAAAGAATAATAAACAAAATATTTTTCCCTATTTCACACGTATGTGTCAGAATTTGTTCTTTCAGACTTCAAGGAAAATTTCACCTAAGGAACAATTATTGCACAAATTATTATTTTTTTGTGACGTAGACAAAAAGTCTTGCTTTGAAGCGCAAGACTACTTTCCCAGACCAAGAACATAAAATGAAAGAAGCTGGCCTATAAAAACGACCTACTCCGCTCAGCAGATGTTAAGCTCCTCCTTAACAGTGCACTCAAAGCCCTGACCTTTTCAGTGATATACTTAATCTTTAAACAATTACATAACTCCAAACTTACTGCATCACATTCCTACGTAAGAAAGTTTTTAAAACCACACCAGTATTACCTGGTGTCATTTTTTTTAAGTAACAGCAGCTTTAAGCTTTTCTTCCAGCAACTTTCAGGCCTTCCCAAAATGCTGCATTTTCTCACTGTATATGTGCAATAGTCAGATATCAATTTTCTTACAAATAAGAAACAGTCAATGTTTACAAAAATAAATAAATAAATGTTTGCGCAAATATTTCACAGCCAAAAAAAAAAAGCCCTGTTTGGTGCCTAATGGAGTTACGACTTGTGCGTCAATCAGACGCAAATTGTTGCTCAATAAACATGAGCATCCCCGCTGTTTTCCCTCACTTCTCGGAACAGAAAAATATGGCGCATTCAAGTAACTTGGTCCGGTTCCTGACTTCACCACATACCGCATTTCAAAAAAAAAATGACTGGATGTTTGTAAAGCACTTTTACCACAAAATCTGCATCGAGCCCGTCTTATTTTTTTAGACAATCTCCTATAGGATATGTTAGATCAACACGAATAACCCTATAAGCCCGATACTTTCACAGTTACATTTTGTAACGTAGCCGTCACGCTAGAAAATGCTGATTGTGATTGCGTTTAGTGGACAGACTGGACAGAATATCAATCTTATCTTTAAAAAAAAGAGAGTGAAACAGGTTCTCTACTGTTCATAAATGATGTTCAGCGAAGTAAACGCTCAGAATGAGAAAGTGGAAAAGTTAAGCTTGTTGCCCCTTAATACAGGCTCTCATAAGAGGGTCTTACTTTAGCCCTTCTAATGATGTCATTATGGTTCATACGTGTGTTTCTGAATGTGTCCATGTGCCTGTGTGTAAGTAAGAGAGAGAGAGTGAGAGAGAGACTATGTTATTCATTCTAGCTTATATGTCCAGAGGGGAAGTCAGGCCCAAATAAACATGGCAAATGTATTCTGCAATCAGCTCGACATCTGCAAATATCTCTGCGCCACTCCCTTCTCTGCTTTTCTACTGCCCTTGCATTCCCTTTACCTCAGGCAATGTAAAACCTTATATATACCTGTAAGAAAAAAAGAAACACTGATACAAAATGGTGGTAATAATGACACAATAAATAATAATCAGCAAGTGTGCAAAGTTCAATGTTTTACTCTAAGTAATAAAAATCCATTGACACTTAAGAAAGGTTGTTTTCTAATTTTTATTTGTTAAAAAATAAGTAAGTTTAACAATGAAATAAACATGCTATTTCTTTCTTTTTTATAAATAGCTGCAGTGCAACTTTCTAATGATAATAAAAGCACTGTTGCAGTACCAGCTTAGATGGCACAGCCTTCTCACCACAAATAAAGTATTTTTGGCTGAAACGTTATGTTTCTCTGGGAATTTTGTGTACTATGCTTCTTTCTTTCTTTCTTTCTTTCTTTCTTTCTTTCTTTCTTTCTTTCTATCTATCCATCTATCCATCTATCTTTAACTACAGACACTATGTTTACTGAAGTACATGATAATCCCTGCCTGGAATTTTACTGATATACAGTATAGTAGAAATTAACAGAAATTGTTTTCTGTAAATAGACACATGCAAATGCCCCATTTAAAAAAAAAAACAACATAAATAATATATTTTCTATTAAAAATAGAATTTGTTTACATCTGCTGATCAAAAAATCTACTGCCATAAATAAGTTAATTAATTAATTAAAAAAGGAGTAATTTTCAAGACATTTTTCCCTCTGGAAATGAACCTCATAAACAATTAAACTCATCCTATTAATTAAATTCATATATAATATATGCAGACATATGCTATATACAGGTTACTCTCTTATTTTTCTATTTATTACACTGCCTACCCTGTCACAGGCACTACTTCCAAATGGTACCTATCTGTATATTAGATCTGAAAACTGTGTACAGATTTTTCTTATAAGTCATTATTGCCTAAATACCTGGCAACAAATGTGAGCACACACTAAGTAAACATGTGTTCAAAACTGTGTCCAAAGTGTTAATATTTTGTGTAAACACCATTGTTATCTTGCACTGCCTTAATCCTCCTGGGTGTAAAATTCACCAGAGCTGCACAGGTTGTTGCTGGGATCCTCTTCCACTCCTCCAAAATGACATCTGCTGGATGTTATACACATGGCGCTTCTCCACCTTCCACTTAAGGATCCCCTACAGGTGCTCAATAGTGTTCAGGTCTGGAGTCATACTTGGCCATCACCTTCACCTTCCTCAGCATGGGAGTTGTCATCTTAGCTGTGTGTTTAGGGTTGTTTTCGAGTTGGAATTCAGGCCAAAGGACATGGTTCCAGTAATTCATGCTCTTGGACAGGTTGTTGTCTTCAGCAAACTGTTTGCAAGTTTTCTTGTGAGGCAGTTTCAGAAGAGGCCTCCTTCTGGGATGACGGCCATGCAAACCGACTTGTTGAAGCCTCTGTGAAACCTCTGTATGACCCTGGCCACTGTACTGTAACTCAGGGTGTTACCTGACTAGGCTATTTTGTGAACATTTTTAATGCTGAGTTCTTTGCCAAGAGGTGCCATGTTAAACATTCAGTGGTCAGTATGAGAGAATTGTACTCAAAGCTCCAGATTTTAACTGCTCTAATACAAGATACAATCATTTGTATGGTCCTGTCAAGCAGACAAAAACCTGAACATGATAAAGAGAACATGTGGCTTTGTACAGCTGTTATCACTTAGGGTGTACTTACTTTTGTTGCCGTCTATTTTTACAATAATAGCTTTATGATGAGTAATTTTCAGAGGGCAATAAAACTATACTGCTTTACAAGCAGCCCATTGACTACTCATCAGGGCACCTGAAAGTGAGTGGGGTATATTAGGCAGAAAGTGAAATTTTGTTCTCAAAATTTATGTTAGAAGCAGGAAAAATGGGCAAGCGTAGGGATTTGAGTGAGTTTGACAACAATCAAAGTGTAATGGCTAGACGACTGGGTCAGAGCATCTCCAAAACTGCAGCTCTTGTGGGATATTCCCAGTCTGCAGTAGTCAGTATCTATCAAAAGTGGTCCAAGGAAAGAACAGTAGTGAACTGGTGACAGGGTCAAGGGCAGCCAAGGCCCGTGGGGAGTGAAGGCTAGCTCACGTGGTCCGATCCAACAAACGAGCTACTGTATCTCAATTTGTTGAAGAATGCTGTTAACTGTTGGGACAGTTTTGGCAGCAAAAAAAGGGACCGATGCAGTATTAGGCAGGACTCATAATGTTATGCCTGAATGGTGTGTAGTAACACCCTTTCTGGTGTTTCTCGGATAAAACATTTTTCCAGTTATTTTATTTTTTTCCCCACAGTGGCGCAGTTTGATTTAAGGTTTAAAATGGCAGCCCCTCCAGACTTCACAAAGAAACAAATGCTTACATTCAGCTGGCAATATCTTCACATTGTCTTTCCCTTATTGCATACATGACTACACTTCGCCAAACCTCCCAACAATTACCCGCCCTTAATGCAAAGTATTTTACAATGAACAAAAGGACAAAGCAGAAACCATTGCTCCAATTGATTCTCCCCTGATCTTATTTAAGAACACGCATGCCCTTCTTTCATTCAACCCTCACACTCCCGTTCTCTCTTATAGCATTATAAAAAAGACAAGAAAAAAAAACGTCTACAGTAATTTGGGTTGTGCGTCTGCAGTGACGAAGATGTGCTCCAGAGCTACCTGTGTGACGCACTTAACTGGGTCTCTCTAATGGATATACAGCTTCCTGAGTGAACTTGTACTGATACTGAGCTTACATTTTTAGCTGAGGCCTACTTCTGCTACGTGTTCCATTGAGGATCCTGCCATGCTAATATCAGATCATGTCTCCTAGTTTGGGAGCGCTTCTTTGATTGGTTCAAGAAAGACTACGATGAGACATACTGGGCAATGTCTATGTAGGACATACGAAACAGACAGAGTGAAAAAAAGGCCATGCCTACAATACTGCTGTAGTAAATACAGTTTAATAGGAGCATTTCAGTCAGACAGCAAATTAAGTTTTTGTATTCAGCAGATGGCTTATTCGACCTGATTCAGGGTCAGCTATCTAACAAAGAAATCTTTCTTCCAGACTTTATAGGAGTACATACTGATAGGTGGTGTTCGGCATACGAGTAGCCTTTCATCACCGCTGCAATTAAAAGTTAATTCAAGGTCAAGCTCTCTCTTACATAATAATCCGCTCATGGGTTGACACACCTGCTCAGTGTGGATCCTCATAATGTCAAAGCTGAAGTCCGATAATTAAGAGGGATATGATGACAGTGGGAGAAGAAACTGCAGAGAAGTCAGAAGGCAAAAAATTCTCCAAAAGTGCATCGAGTAGCATTGCAATGTGCACGCATAATGTTCTTTGTCAAAACATTCACTGAGGGAATATTCATTGGAAGAACGGGATTTAGATTCTCCATTACTGTTCTAGAGAATTTAAAGGTTCATAGGTGAATTTAGATTTTCTTGAAACTATCTCTGATTAGAATTAATAATTTGCAGAAAAAAAATTGTCAACTAGGTTTTACTTAAAATTTCATTACGAAAAACATTTCAAAGTTTTTAGTAAAAAGTTTTAAGAAGAAGCAGCCAACCATTCAAAAATATTATTATTATTTTGACTGTTTTTAATAGCTCACTGGTCCAGCATGGGTGTTTTTTAAGTATGTTTTGCACTGTTACACGTTGAGGAAAAGATATTTATCCTCATGGACATCTGGTTTATTAGAGATCAAGTCAACAGCAGCTGCTAAGCAGTGACTGGGTCAGTAAAGGGTGAGCAGGCAGCAATGAGCACTATGACGTACATAAGGGCTTGGGTTGCATTACGACCCTTTAGCTGCATGACTGTGACACGACCCCAGCATGAAATCATATCACGTCAAATGTACTGGTAACGCTTCCACTTCAAGTGCAGGAGTCTTGGATTAATATCATTTTCACGCTCATCATTACGCAATATTTTCTCACAACAGCTGTTGAAAGCATTCAAAGCAAAATTATGTCTAGCAGTGTTCAATTACTCTTTGACGCCAGCGCGTATGCCGAGGATCAGATCATTTGTCTGTCTCACTCTTTCGCACAATCACTCTAAAAGACAGCTGTCTTTCCCTTAACCTCACCACCCCTCTTTTGGCAACTTAATGCCAACTTCATGAATTCCTTTAATGTGAACCATTGCAGGTGTGTGCAACAAATTTTAACAAGCTGTTAGATTCTCTCAAGTATGTGTCATTTGAAGCAGATCACCATGGTACTGACTTCAACAGACCCCCCCGTCACTGGCCTCAGTGAAAAAGCCAGTAAAAATGAGAACAAACTATTGAAACCAGACTAGCTGTTTTAATATCTAATGAAGTTTTCCCAATATAGGTATAAAAAACTGCCCCATACACTAAAAAAATACCCCTGTGCTTTTTGAAATCTTTTTTTTACTACCACTGTAGTAAATCAAGTCCATTTTCCTGAAGTCAGATCACAAAAACAGCAGAGCAGCTGTTTATTCACAAACCAGCAAAACTGGCAAAAACAACCAGCTTTTTTAATTATTGTGAGGTTTGAAATCATGACAAAAACGCAAAATTGCTTTTTTTAAACAACATCTAAAAACCTAATCACTCGGTCTACTTTTTTTATGAAACAATTTGAATATCCACCCTTGTTTTTTCCTTGCTTACACACATCTACCCTGAACCTATCAGCCAAGTGCACATAGGTCCTGGGCATTTTAATCAAGTACACATTCATTCTGGGCTCCTAACTTAAAAACATATCAAAGTTGGAATTATTGGATAATTTAACGGTCAGTCTAGTCTCCAACATCAAGTGCAAAGCCCATCTACAGTTGGCTTTTTGGCACATCTACCATAGGCTCATAAACCAAGAAGAACCAAGAACATACCATCCCTGGGCTTATTGTACCATTTTGGCACACCGGCCAAGTACCCCTTGTTCATGTACCCCTTGCTCACACTTACTGGCCAAGTACCACTTGATCATGTACACCCTGTTCATCCTTACTGGCCACATACCCCATGAACCCTTCAGATTCAAATCAAGTACAAATCCACCCTGAGCTTATTGGCACAGTACCCATACATCTTGGGCATTTTGGCCAAATAAAGATCCACCCTGGGCTCCTACAAAGCACACATGTGTTTGGTCTACTGTCCAACTACACATCCCACATTCTAGGCCAGAGACAAATATTCATCATGTACTTCTACACTGAGTGGGCCTCTGGTCCAAATACACCTTGCCTTCCAAGAAATCAAAAACACACCATACAGTCTGAGACGAACTGCTTGTGCTTTCAGGATCGTACAGTATAATGATTTTAGGTGATGATGATGAGGAGGAGGAGAATTCTAGCAAGAGGAGGATGACTCATAAGTATCTCCCACTGAACAAGTAATAAGAGATGTGACAAAGAACTTGAAGCCAGCAACAATCCATGAAGATCATTTTGTAATAATATGAACATAAACCTACCTATATTTCAAACCCAATCTTCTTGCTACATGTCGAGCTGTGTAGCTTTAGACCTGTCAGAGTGACTGTGCTGAACCCATGAATTGCTAAAGATGCCTACAATGGGCGTGAGTATCAGGACCTCATCCATGAAGTAGTAGATCTGGTCTGATCATTTATATGGATCCCCAGGTGTGTGTGGCACTTACCTGGGGAAGAGATTGCATCTGGAGACACTATTTTAAGAAGGCAAGCCGGCGGTGGCAGTGTGATGCTCTGGGCATCCTTGGGAAACCTTGGGTCTAAACATCTATATGCTTGTTACTTTGCCACATACCATTTACTGAAACATTGCTACAAACCAAGCACAGATCAGCAAGATGTCAGCAAGATAATGCACCCTATCATACTGCAAAAACAGGTCAGGATTGGTTTGTGAAACATGACAAAATGTCGAAGGTGTAGAACTTCCCCAGATATGAAGCAGATTCAGCATCGGTGCGATATGCTGGACAAACAATACCGATGCACAGAGGCCCCACCTTACAACTTACAGGACTTAAAAGATCTAGTGCTACTGTTACATCTCGGTGCCAGATACCACAGCACACCTTCAGAGGTCTTGTGGAGTCCATGCCTTAGTCAGAGCTGTTCTGGTTACCCACAACACTGTATTGGGTTGGTGGTTTTAATGTTATGGCTTATCAATTCAGGTTTAATCAAACAGCATAATACTTCCTTAAACAAGCAAGTATTTATATTTATTCTTTCTCTATCTCACACACACACACACACACACACACACTGTGGAATGCGGTAAACACAAAACAATAACTATGATCATTATTTTCTTTTTACCTGGAAACTGCACAGCCCCTGTGTCTCAGCTCTCAGCTCTGGCTTCACCCAAACAAGGAAGCGTTTCAGCCACCAGTTCCTTAAAAGCGGCGAGACAATGAGGAATAAAGCAAATAGCACTTCATATTTACCTTGGCTCTGTAAATTCTATGTTAAGCTTTCGTTTTGTTGTAAGATACTTTAATAATTCTGCATACATTTCTGTATGTTTTTTTCTCTTTCACGCCAACTTAGTTACAACCGGAACGAGGCGCTCGAGCGTGTAGCCTGCAGCAGCTCGGGTGCAGGAGAACTACCTGTACATTCATCCTCTCACCTGCACAGTGTATTTTACCTGTTTTTGTGACTATATTCACGTCTTTTTTTTTTTTTTTTTTTGCACAATAAAGCATTTTAGCGACAACATCTATCACATTTATTGCAAAAAATAAAAATAAAAATACAAAATTGTGCATTCACAGTCATCCTTCTTCCTGCAGAATGAATCCGTGCATTTCTGCAACGAGGTATCACTTCTCCTGCAGATTAATCAGAATCAGAAGTTGTGCATTTCTGCAATTACCTTCATAACATTTTTATGCACAGTGAAACGATGCATTTCTGCATTTACCTTCATAATGTTTCCTGCAGAGTTAAACCATTCTTTTTTTTTTTTTGCAACTAAATGTAATCAGTCTTCCTGCAGACTATAGCTGTGCATCCTTGTGGTTACAAATTTCCACCATATATTAATTTATCAATATTTGCAAAATTGTTACATCATACATCATATTTTATATATATATATATATATATATATATATATATATATATATATATATATATATATATATATATATATATATAAAGAAATAAACCCAGAGGATGGTAAACATGTTTTAAGGTCACCTCTCATACAGTGGACTATTTGATACCCCATAATTCAGATAGGACTGTATATACTGTCCCATGAATAAGCTTGATAAATTATAAGTGAATAGGTAAATACGTAGATTGCAAAATAATGTGAACAATATAGAACCAACAAGTAATGTGAATACTTTAAACATAGAAGCAGATGTTTTCATTATTTACATTTGCTACTATTGCCTTTTCCAAGACGTTTGGACATAATTAGATCTTTCAGCAAGTATGATGAGCCAAATATGCTTCCGAATCCGTTTTGATTCCAAACATTTGAGTGGAATCCTGTAAACCTGGACAGCTGATTATGTACTTGATAAAAAGAAATTTCTAAAAGATTTCCAACCTTGTGAGACATGACTATATTATGTTAATCTCTCTAGGACATATACTCCAAAATATCAATTATAATTATGTACATTGTTATAATAAACAGTTTTTCGTAGAAATGCTTTACTTAAAAATGTTTTTTGTTGAAAAACAACAGTGCCCTTGTGTGTTTTAGCTCAAAATATCACTTATTCCATGTGCTATTCTGGAGGGCACTGTATATGATAGATGAAGTGCAGAAGAAAGAGCCCATCTGTCCTCTTTCCCCTCCACCAGGATCTAATCAAACACTCATACACACTCATCACTACGTGTTTTGTGCCATGTTCTCACACTCACTATGTTCATTTCTTTTTTCTGCTTTGGGTTTATTTTTAGGCTTCCAGGGGGCTTTGGCAAGATGCCACTCATAAAAAATACTTTAAAAAGCTTAGTGTCCCTGTTTTTGTTTTCAGATTCCTTTTTCTTTACATCAGAATGGCCCCAAACAATTCTTTTAGCCTATTCAAACAAGTATACATTAAAAATAAATTAATTCTGAATACATATATTTACAGAGGAAATTCTTGTGAATGAATGCAAAACATTCATGTAATCTGCCAGACAGTTGTATTCACTTATATAGATTTATATTTCCAAGATCTAGACATTTCAGACTTTTAACAAGTTCAGTCATCAGAAAACATCTGGTGATTTGTTACATGACTGACATTTGGAAGAAAATGCCATACACACTCACTTTCTGTGTCATACACTCACAAAGCGCATGCTGTGCTTGCTTTAGGTATGTTCTTAGCATCATATTTGATTTTGATTTATGCTTAATGCTACGCTGTGACTCATTTGCCTTTGAGGTAATGTAGCCTACACAAAATGAATAAAGAAGCACCAACAAAACCTCGAACGAATTCATATGATTCATTACGGATTGGCTACAAACACAGCTTTGAGTAAAGAGTTCAGCAACTAGAGCTAAATATATACTCCTATTTACCTTGCCAAGATCTAACTACATTATTGTGTTAATCTTTAAAAAGGGAACGGTGGCGTGTGAGAATGTTTGGGTGGCATCAAATAAAGCCGAGTGGAATCAGCCATAGGCATTTTTAATAGGGTTGCCATGGCAACCCCAGCGCAGCAGAGGCCCAACTTTAGAAACCTTGCTGTGGCGGGAGCTCAGCGAGCTCATCGCCTTCATGGTACAGATAGCAACAATTAAAGTGCAAGTCTCTCTCTCTCTCTCTCTCTCTCTCTCTCTCTCTCTCTTTCTCAGGCTCTCGATACATGTCTCTACTTTCACATGCACACACTTTGGGCTTTTTCTATGTATCTTTCTATTTTCACATACACAGTTGCTTTACTGTGCTCTCTCTCTCTCTCTCTCTCTCTCTATCCATCTGACTCTCAGGGTCTCTGTTTTCACATACACACAATAAGTACACAAATAAATAAGTAAAAAATTAAATGAGTGAAAGTAATAAGTTGTTAGGAAATTTAATTGTGAAGTAAAGTACTGATACCAAGAAAAATCTACTTAAGCCAAAAACAAACAAACAAACAAAAAATACATCTACTTGTACTTCATTACTTTCCATCCATGACTGCCAGTCGAAGCAGTTCACATACAGTGTGCAGTAATTGTCAAAAATCATTCGGTTCCTGAGCCAAGAATGAGCATGTTCCCCCCGAGGGAAGAGTCTTCCTCCTTCCTCTATCCTTCCTCTGTCAGCCTCACTGCATTGCCACTGCACTGCGCCTCCCCAAACATCGTGTCTCAGTGGATGTGAGAATGCGTGGGAGAGGAAGAGAAGCAGCAAGGGACATTTAAAAGAGCTTGTCTTTAATAACAGGATATTTTACTGCATAAAACTGGAACAGGAGACTATAAGTGCTGTAGGGATTGATGTCATATGACTGAATATCTGCAGAGCATAATAAGCCTGGAAGTACTGAAGTTATCCAATGCTACAGTTTTATCTGTGCAGTATTATTTTTTTTTACTTTATTTATATTACAATAATGATATAAAGTGTTGATTTATTGTTCATAAAAATCTGTGTCAGTGTTGTCTTTTTCAAATGTTGTAATGTGTCACAAGAATTCAATTAAGTCACAGTCCTCATGCACTACAGGCAGAAGACAATGCTATTATCTGTAACTGTATCATGCTTCAAATATTTTCATCTGTATTTGGATAATGAACCACAAATGGGCTTTTATTTCCTTTTTTTCATCATGTGATGTTTGTTTCTTAAAATCCAGCTGAAAGTTGATTGAATTTCCCATAAAAAAATCTTAGATACTTCTGTGTTCCTAACCAGTCAGCCACTAAGGATGAATGAGGAATGTGTCTGGGTTTTTATATAATTTCTTTTTTCATTAAATATAATGTACCCCTATATGGACAAAGGTATTGGGGGACCTGACTTTTTCAGCAATATGTGGTTCTTCCCCAAACTGAGGACACAGTCATAGGATGTCTTTAGGGGCGGTAGCATTACATTTTCCATTCACTTCAAGGGAGACCTAAAACCTGCACAATGAAAAACTATGAACATGCTTAACATGGGTTAGGGTGGAAAATCTTGATCTTGTGGCCTGCTATAAAGCTCTGACCTCCATCCTACCCTGAACACCTTTAGGAACCTTTTGGAACACTGCCCTTGTGGCTGAATGAAACAAATCTCGACAATCACTCTCCAAAATGTAGTGAAACATCTTCCCAAGGGAGGTGGTAGCTCAATGGTTAAGGCTCTGGATTACTGATGAGAAGGTCAAGGGTTCAAGCCCTGGTATGGCTAAGCTGCAGCTCTTGGCTTTTCACCAAGCATGGAGGTCATTGTAACTACAAATTAGGACAGAATGATACGTTCAAAAGTACATAGGAATCTTAAATTGTGGTGTCCACAAGTTTTTGTCTATATAACGTATTAGTATTTGACTACCGTATTTTTCGGACTATAAGCCACTTCTTTTTCCCCACGCTTTGAACCCCGCGGCTTAAACAACAAAGCGGCTAATATATGGATTTTTCCTGGGTTTTTCCCGGTTTCACAAACTTCAAGGTAAAAAACTAAACCCTAATAACATTAGACCAATGAAATTGCAGAACGGGTTCAGGTGAACCAATGAAACTCTTTATATTAAATCAGATGCGCTCCCACTGAATCGGGCTGCACCACATCATAAATATGGATGAGGGTCCTCTGACGTTTGACCTGCCACTCACTCGGTCTGTCTACAGGAAATGTGAATCATTCGTCACGCTGAAAACAACCGGGCATGAAAAAAAAACGCACTTCACCTGTGTTCTGAGCTGCACGGCATCGGGAGAAAAGATTCACAGATGGTGATTTTTAAACGCACGACGATGGCAAAAGAAAAACTCTCGAGAGAAATAGTTGTGAAAGGAAGGAGAAAGACAGAGAACAATGACTTTCTTGGTAGGCTACTGTTTAGATACAAGCCGTTTTAATGCATTGAGTCATGGTCATGGGATAGCTCGCTAACTCTAATTGCAACAGAAATCATATAAGCACAGACAGGTTTCCAAAACTCGTGCTATTTTTTTTTTTTTGGCAACAGCGTTACGGGTTAGTCAAAGAAACTTAGAAATGAGCATCAGAAAATAATAAGGACATATTCCTCGGTCTTGCACACATGCAGTAATACCGGAAAAAATGCGGCGGCAGGCTATTTCCAAAATGCCGCTCTGCTCTTAAAGGAGCCACAACATATTTCAACCATGTAACAGGCACTGTCGTTAAAGTCTGTGTAAAGTTAATTAGTTTCAGTGTAGACACCTGCGGCTTATAGACAGGTGCCGCTTATTTATGTTCGAAATAAAAATCTTTATAAAATTCAGTGGGTGCGGCTTATATTTGGGTGCGTTTTATAGTCCGGAAATTACGGTTCATGTTTATAAGATGTTCTAATACAGGGGTGGCCAACCCGCGGCTCGCGAGCCGCATGCGGCTCTTTGGCTGGTTTCATGCGGCTCTTACGTTCATATCGATTTTTGTGTGTTTGATTTTTAATGTGCGTGTTCGCTTTGCTTAAGTTCAATACGGTATTTTTAAGACTTGAATGAGCTTGCCCCTACTGGGAAACTTTGCGGTATATCAGACCTTGGCATGAGGCCAATCATAAATTACAGGGATGCACGGAGAATTTTCGGAAATACCTAAATCACCGAAACAACACGGCAGAAACACAATTGTAATGACGCAATAAAAAAGCGCAGCACACGGTTATCTGGATAAGAGCCAACATGTCTGCGGTGTGTGGAGAGCGATGTGCAAAACATGCAATGCTGAAATTTCAAGAGGGGGTGTATCTGCAAAGAGTTTCTCCAAGTCGGGTTTAATTTATCACCTGAAATACAAACATCCCGATTGCCTTCTAAATATGAGAAGAACGCGGCGCAGAACAGTAAAGTCAATCCGAGCATGCGCACTTCGTCTGTAGAGGACGTTTTTGAAAAGGCAGGAAAGTTTTCCAGTGATGGTGCCGAGGCAAAAGGCATAACACAAAAAATTATGGATTTCATTGCCTTTTGAATTAAATTTTCATTTCGGTGCATCCCTAAAATATTATCGTTGGTGTGGCCCTCTGACACAATTCGGGTTTCTCATGTGGCCCCTTGTAATAATTAATTGCCCACCCCTGCGGTATATTCATCTCATGCGCATGCGCATTTGACGAAAATACCGTATTGAACTCAAGCGAAGTGAATACGCACATAAAAAACCCCACAAAGTCTGTGTTTTATACCCTAAAACACCTGAAATCAAAGCATCGATCTGTTGTGACTGACACACATGTGAAAGAATTGCTTCGAGTGGCAACAATGGAATACGAGGCAGATTTGAAGGGGATTGTTCAAGGCAAGGAATGCCAAAAGTCCCACTAAGTAACATGCATAGTAAAAGAAAAACGCTATTGTAAATTATTATATTTTTGTTTGTGGACTTGGTTAAACAGAGTTTGTGTGTGTGAGACAGCGCAGTGTTCATTGTTGTCCTGTGGTCTTAGAACTGTAGGAGTCAATTTCTGTCATTATGTTGGTGTGTGACATTTACAATAAATCTATCTGAGCAGAGGTGTGTGTGTGTGTGTGTGTGTGTGTGTGTGTGTGTGTGTGTGTGTGTAAGAGGAAGGGATGAGTGATGTTCATGTGTGCCCATGTGTATGATGTGGCTCTTTGCGGTAACACAGTCAAAAATGTGGCTCTCGGTCTCTGACTGGTTGGCCACCCCTGTTCTAATACAAAGCAGGATTCCGAATATAAGGGGTTTTACATGGCCAGCATCCAAACATTTTCTTTTGAAAACTATTTTTTTAAAGCATGAACTTCCACAAAAGCAACCTGTATTTGATTTCTCTGGCGTTCTTGAGTTTTGTATTTCACATTCGTGAAATATTAAATACCTCTCCAAAGTGATGCAAGTGAGCTTGTTGAAGGAACAGACACAAGAATCATAATGCCAGATCAAGCCAGAAATCCTCACGCTTCATGAGCAACTGGGAAAATATATTTCGCCGCACTCCCTGGTGAATAACCATCTCTTGAATCATAAACATGCAGTAAAGAGAATAAGCGAATGTTTTGACCATGTAGTAGATTAAAGCATTCTTCATGTAGAGACTTGATTTCATAAATCTGCAGCATGAGTCAAGGCTTTACGTAGTCCTTTTGTCCCATTCCCAGAAACATTGGAATTTTCCCCAACTTCCCGCAATTAGACCATTGCTGACAGACATAAGAGGTTGTTTTTATATTCAAAGTGGAGCAAAAAGTGTTCCCGCATGCAGTTATGAGATCTCTGAAAAACTTTTTTAAAAAATGGGGCTGCCAGGACACTGGTGTCATTCATATCACTAAAAATGGTACTTGGTTTTGTTAATGAGGCATAAGGTCAGGGATGAACTCAGCAGGAAATCAAATCAGCACGATTAAACCATCAGTAACATTGTCACCTCCTGAAGTGAAACTTTTTCTGAATGTCTGGTTATGGAATCCGGATTATTTCAGTCCATGTTTGATTGTAAATACTATTATTTCTGAAAGTACAGATTTATTCATAACAGTGAATAAATATGTGCTTCTTTAAAGTTTAAAACAAGCTAATATTAATATTCTATTGACAGCACTGGTGACGTTGCTTCTCATGTAACTTAATCGAAGAAGTTCCATATTTTCTCTTACTGTGTTTATGTGTTTCTTTTGGGTTCCCCAGTTTTCTTCTCACAGACACTGTCTAGTAATGGATGTAATAGTAATCTTCACATTTCAGTTTCCTCAGTTCTCTACTAATGTTTTAAATAATTGTTGTCGATGGTGGTGGTTGTGGTGATGATGATGCACCTAAAACAGCTGAAATATACATTTACATTTACATTTGTGGCATTTAGCAGACGCCCTTATCCAGAGCGACGTACAGAAGTGCTTTAAATCTCTAAATATAATTAATATATGACATATAAGTTCTCATACACAATGCTCAAAAATAAATCAGTGAGCACATTAAATTAATCCTCATTAATTTGTTACGAGGATGGAGAATTTACTCTTTTAGTGAAATCTATGCATCAATGCACACACAACTGATTCACAGACCAAAAGGTAACCATGTTAGTACAAGAGAAACTTCACATAAATAGCATCCCAAATTCAAGACTTAACCAGAGCGATCAGGGCTATGAGATGGAAATCCATCCCACTGAACTATCATGCCGTGGCGGATCTATGAGAATATATTGGTTTTAACACCTTCACCATCATGCATTCACACTTCTATATGCGTGTTACACTCTGGATTGTCACCACAGATCAATGTGCACTTAAATATGCACAGGAATATAATACTTGAGAAAACAAATTCCATGCTTTTATGGTGTTTAGTGATTTTGGCTTGTCAAAATCTTTCAGGCAAAAATAAAACAAACTTTACATTACTGAAGTTCCACCAAACCTACAGATATTCCTACAGAATGACAGCTGTAATGATTGATGTTAACAAGCTACAGGGAGTGCAGAATTATTAGGCAAATGAGTATTTTGACCACATCATCCTCGTTATGCATGTTGTCTTACTCCAAGCTGTATAGGCTGGAAAGCCTACTACCAATTAAGCATATTAGGTGATGTGCATCTCTGTAATGAGAAGGGGTGTGGTCTAATGACATCAACACCCTATATCAGGTGTGCATAATTATTAGGCAACTTCCTTTCCTTTGGCAAAATGGGTCAAAAGAAGGACTTGACAGGCTCAGAAAAGTCAAAAATAGTGAGATATATTGCAGAGGGATGCAGCAGTCTTAAAATAGCCAAGCTTCTGAAGCGTGATCATCGAACAATCAAGCGTTTCATTCAAAATAGTCGACAGGGTCGCAAGAAGCGTGTGGAAAAACCAAGGCGCAAAATAACTGCCCGTGAACTGAGAAAAGTCAAGCGTGCAGCTGCCAAGATGCCACTTGCCACCAGTTTGGCCATATTTCAGAGCTGCAACATCACTGGAGTGCCCAAAAGCACAAGGTGTGCAATACTCAGAGACATGGCCAAGGTAAGAAAGGCAGAAAGTCGACCACCACTGAACAAGACACACAAGCTGAAACGTCAAGACTGGGCCAAGAAATATCTCAAGACTGATTTTTCTAAGGTTTTATGGACTGATGAAATGAGAGTGAGTCTTGATGGGCCAGATGGATGGGCCCGTGGCTGGATTGGTAAAGGGCAGAGAGCTCCAGTCCGACTCAGACGCCAGCAAGGTGGAGGTGGAGTACTGGTTTGGGCTGGTATCATCAAAGATGAGCTTGTGGGGCCTTTTCGGGTTGAGGATGGAGTCAAGCTGAACTCCCAGTCCTACTGCCAGTTTCTGGAAGACACCTTCTTCAAGCAGTGGTACAGGAAGAAGTCTGCATCCTTCAAGAAAAACATGATTTTCATGCAGGACAATGCTCCATCACACACGTCCAAGTACTCCACAGCGTGGCTGGCAAGAAAGGGTATAAAAGAAGAAAATCTAATGATATGGCCTCCTTGTTCACCTGATCTGAACCCCATTGAGAACCTGTGGTCCATCATCAAATGTGCGATTTACAAGGAGGGAAAACAGTACACCTCTCTGAACAGTGTCTGGGAGGCTGTGGTTGCTGCTGCACGCAATGTTGATGGTGAACAGATCAAAACACTGACAGAATCCATGGATGGCAGGCTTTTGAGTGTCCTTGCAAAGAAAGGTGGCTATATTGGTCACTGATTTGTTTTTGTTTGGTTTTGAATGTCAGACATGTATATTTGTGAATGTTGAGATGTTATATTGGTTTCACTGGTAAAAATAAATAATTGAAATGGGTATGAATTTGTTTTTGTTGTTGCCTAATAATTATGCACAGTAATAGTCACCTGCACACACAGATATCCCCCTAAAATAGCTAAAACTAAAAACTACTTCCAAAAATATTCAGCTTTGATATTAATGAGTTTTTTGTGTTCATTGAGAACATGGTTGTTGTTCAAATTAAATCCTCAAATAAAATTAATCCTCAAAAATACAACTTGCCTAATAATTCTGTACTCCCTGTATATTGTGTAATATAGTAATATAAAGTTTGTTTTGAGCTGTTTGTTTTGTGTGTGTTTTTCCTTAAATATATTACTATTAAAAATGTACAATTCTAAAACTAGCCTTATTAAGCAATGAAAGGAAATGCAAGATGCTGCATATTGATTTATATACAGCATGCCCAAATAGGTCTGAGGTTGTTTTCTCTGCCTTCTTTACATCTTTCCTTTCAAAATCATAAACCATCCAGCCATGAGACCACTGCAAATGTTCGAAAAATGATGTTGATCTATGCTATAATGATTTTGTTTGAATAATTCCATGCATACAGTAATAATGCATGTATAGGTCTTTACAACACACCTGTATGATCTAATAAGTTAAATAGACAAGAACAGGTTTCATAAAACACTGCTACATATATTTGTGTGTGCTGGTGTGTCTAGGAATTCAGCTCTGAACAGATTGCAAAGAGCTGCGGGAACTGCAGAGGCTCTCAGCACTTTCAGCTCCTCTCACGTCACTGCTCTATTCCGCTAATTGGCCAGAGGTTAAAAATAGTTTGGGCTGGCCAGGACGAGACTGATTTACAGATTTCATGTACAAAATTAATACTCTCTCAGGGAGGTGATCTAACCTTCTTACACCACATTCCCACATTACACCCATATCCTATTGTCTACCTTGACCAAATTGTCATTGTACTGTATTCGAGCCATTTTTATACCACGGCTTGCCTCTGTCTTAGAGGGAAATTAAAGTAAATAAACTGCCAAGTGCCGATAACACACAAGACAAGAGATAAAGCAAATATCCAGGCAGCCGAGAAAATGATGTTATGCATTTCAGTCATTTTGTTAGTGGGCAATCCTCAAGCCCACTTAGAGGAGAGCAACTACGTTTGCTTGCCTCTCCAAGACTAAATAATTTTAGCGTCAATTTTGTTAACTAATGATGTTACAAAATCAAAAGAGGTGAAGAAATCACAAGTAAAGCAACAATTAGTGGTTCATTGAAAAAAATGTGTGCTCTAAAACATTAATATTAATACCTTTTAAACATTACTGTTGTCAGTTGTACTGGCTTAAAATGTAATATTTATCAGTCGCTTGACACATTTGTTTCAAATCTGTAACGCTCTTCTGGGTTTATGTCATGTTTTTTTTTCTGCTGCAATTTTTTTTCTTCATTTCAGGTACTAGCATCTAAGGAACTTGAGCTGCGTTGCAACGTTTTGGGAATGCTTTCGCGTTTTCAACGCTCTGAATCACGTGTGTAATCTGTCCAATGAAAGATGCGGCATTACCATCTGTGTGATGTCATGACCAAAAAGCACATCGAGTGAAGCCAGCACCAGCTTCTGTTTGTTCATAAAGCGTTCTGTGTGTATTTGATGTCTATTGTTTGACAAATTGTTTGTCAAAATATGAAGGCATTGAAGAAGGCTAAGCATATGTTCCGGTTGTGTGTTCCTCCCTGCCCCCGCTATATCACGGAGGTACACCTAGAGATACACACAGCCTTTGTGTGGCTTGTCTGGGAGCAGAGTACGCTAAGTTGGGTTTTCAAAGGAAGCTCCGCGGAAGTGTGCCCTTACTCTTCGCTTTTCTAGTCCCCCTCTCGCTGAGGCAGAGCATTGCACCAGCTCCTGGGGTTCACAAATGGACCTCACAGAGGATTTCGAGGCGGGCTTATTCCTTTCTCAAACCTCTTCTGCCTGGTCCAGATCTGGTTTGCAGGCATTGGTTTGCCCGCCTCTCTTCCTCAGATGAGTGGAAAGCCCCTCCGTCCACCAAGCTCAACAAACGCTTTCTGCTCCCGGCATTACAACCTCTACATCGGGGTCTACCATTCTTTCCTGACCTAATCGTTATATACTAATTCACGCTTCCTCACTATAGACCCCGACATTACCCACCAAGCCCCTACGTACTACGTAGGTGCAAGACGTCTGCCTGGACCTGTCTTTGAGGTCCTTCTAGACCTCAGAGGTCACCATGTGTTGATCGGTTTGGACAACACCTCGGTGGTCCCGTACATCAACCACCAGGGGGGTCTGCGTTCAAGCCCCCTGTACAAGCTGGCATGCCAGACCCTCCTGTGGACCCGAGGAAGGCTTGCTATTATTAAGAGCAGTGTACATCTGGGCCATCTAAACAAAGCAGCAGACACTCTGTCGAGACAGGGGTTGAGACACGGGGAATGGCGGCCTAATTTGGTGGAGCAGATATGGAAGAAATTTGGCAAGGCCCAGGTGGATTTGTTTGCGTCTCGAGAGATGTCTCACTGTCCCCTATGATTCTCCCTGACTCCACCAGCCCCTTTATTGTTGGATGCCATAGCTCAGACATGGCTGAAGTTGCGCCTGTACTCCTTTCGCCCCATTGTGCTGCTTCTGGGAGTTCTGGAAAGAGTTCGCCAGGATGGAGTCCGTCTCTTCCTGGTGGCCCCAAGGTGGTTGGGCATTCCTCATTCTCTTCTCTCAAGCAGAGGGCGCAATAGATCACCCCACCTAGATTTATGGAGGTTGTGGCCGTGGCCCCTGAGGGGGCACAGCTCTGAGGGTCCAGTCTCTCCACCGCAGTGGTAGAGACCATTTTCTATTTTAGAGCTCCTTCCACGAGAAGGTTGTATGCTGTAAGATGGCGTCTGTTCACTGCATGGTGTGTTCAAGTCAAATCAAGAAGTTTTTATTGTCATTTCAACCACATATAACTGACACAGTGAAATAATCAATTGTACCAATTTGACCCAGTCCACTGCCCGGTTGGTTTAGTGCTGGAGTTCCTTAAGGAACAGTTAGCAAAAGAGTTGGCTCCATCCACCCACAAAGTCTACGCATCCACTATTTTGGCATATTATGCCCCAATGGTGGGACAATCACTCGGCAGAGACCTGCTTTTGACGCGTTTTCTTTGCAGCCTATGGTGCCTGAGTGGGTCCTGGCCATTGTGTTGGAGTCTCTATCTGAGCCACACTTCGAGCCCCCATCCGAGGCTTCATGGATGCATCTCACAGTCAGTACAGGCCCTCTCGCTGGCCCCCTTTTTTCTTGAGTTCACTCCAGGCATGGCCAGTGCACCCTAGAGTGGGTTACATCCCCAAGATACCCTTGATTATCCCATGACCTTAGGCTCCAGGCATTCTATCCTCCTCTGTTTCAGGCCCCAGACCAGAAAAAGCTAAACCGTCTGTGTCCGGTGTGAGCACTAAACCCTGGAGGAAGTCGGAACAACTGCTTGTCTGCTACGGCCCTCTGAGGAGAGGCCTCCCTGCTAATTAACAGACTCTCAGCAGGGGGATTATTGATGCTATCGCATCTTCCTGTAAGTTGACCCAGAGGTTGGCAGCCTTTAAGGCTTGGTCCTCTGAAATGTCCCTCAAAGACATCTGTGACGCTGGTCCACCCCGCTGACCTTTGTCAGGTTTTATAACCTTGACCTCTGTGCCACTCCTGGCTCCTCTGTCCTTCGACCTAGTTGTGCCCATACACACTAGTTAGGGACTGGTCAGTCTGGCGGTGTTGGACTCTTGTTCCCAAAGCGTTGCGACACAGCTGAAGTTCCTGAAAAGGAACGTTTCTAGGTTACGTATGTAACCCTAGTTCCCAGAGGGAAAAAGACACTGCGTCCCCTTGCAATAAATCTTGGTCCACTCACTGTGTAACATAATCATAATAGTGCACTGCATGCTGGTATATGAAAAAAACTGCCCTTGTTATACTTATTTATTTAATTCTGTCTGTTTTTGTTCATCTCTTGTGCTTGGTTCAACAAAAGTCCAAAATAATCCAGCTTGAGTCCAAAAGTGCATTCAACTTGAATTGTATGATGTTCCAAAAAGAAAACGCTGTAAACAGAGTAAGCCCTGATAATCTTTTTTTTTCTCTCTCTAGCATTCAGCAGTCACATAACTCTTGATTGATCAATTATAAGATTGATCATTAATATTAAAATGCATGTAGTTTGTATTATAATGGCAAAGCACTATAAATAAACTTTCTTCAACCCCAACCCCCATCTCTTTTATTTTTTTAGTCTCAAGTCTTATTATTACTATTTTTTACAAAAAAATATAATGGAGTGGGTCAGAAAAACCTGTGAAGTCCAGCCAATGATCTGCTTTCATACACTGCATGCAGAGTTTATCCTGGGAAACAGAGCAGCTAGTGTGAGCCTGAGGACATCACACAATGTGACCCTGTCAAACTGGATTCAGCTCTACACAAGCTGCGACATGCCAGAGATAAACACAAGGTTTCTTATTGCTGGAACGAATAAGCTCCAGCTCTTGCCTACAATTCTGAATCTTTTCTTGTATTTTTAGAAATAAGGATTATTTGTATTATTGATCTAGAGATTAAAACAGGCCAGGCAATACTGTGCAATATAGCCCAAAGTGAAGTAGGGTCACTGTTACTATTCAAAAGCTGATTATTCTCAAATAACAGTATGATAAGAAGTATTTTCACAAACCTTTTTTGGCCTAGACCTGTTCCAGCATGACAGTGCCCTGTTCACAAAGCAAGCTTCTTGAATATATAGTTTATATGGGATGGAGTGGAAGATCTTGAGTGGCCTGCTATAGAGCTCTGACCTCAACCTTTCTGAACACCTTTGGAATGAACACTGAGGCACCCCAGGCCTCCTCACCCTACATCACTAATTGATTTTACTAAAAACCTTGTGGCTGAACGAGAACAAATCACCACAAGCACGCTCCAAAATCTAGTGGAACATCTTCCCAAAAGAGTGGAGGTTAATTATAACAGCAAATGGGACTTAATCTAGTAAATGAAATCTTGTACACTATTTTTTTGCCATATAGTGTATGGTGTGTTCTGTACAAGTCCAAAGCTATCAATGTAAATTAGTACATTAACTTAAACGTGTTATATGTTGTTATAGAACATTAAATCTTCTAACTAATCAGAACAAAGAGTTTGTCAATTATCCTTCAGTCTTATAATAAAAAAGAAGGATTGGAACTAATCCTGGAAAACAGAAGACCCCAAAACACGGCAGTATATATTCATGCGTCATTTTTTTAATCACTTCATAGAAAAGTAGTTTTTGATTTTATTGAACACAATATACAATATTATACCATACATTGTGTGAAACATTAAATATTCACCTGCAACAATGTGGGATTTACTAGACGAAAAAACCCATCCCTCATGCAGATATTACTAACTCTGACTAATCCTTTTGGACACAAATTGGACCAAAAGCTCTTAAACATAGATTAACAAAGTTATACTGACAAATTGAATTTTAAAACTGCTAACAAGGTCAGAAAAATAGTTCACATTAGCACAAATAATTACAGAAGATCACATTTTTAAAAACCTTTTTCTTTTGTAATTCATATCAATTTCACATTGGTGTTCAGAGATCGTGATATTTTGTGACCAACGTGTGTGGTATAAGAGTCCAGCATCGTGTAAATATTTCTGAGCCATTATTAGCAATCTGCATTCAAAAGTGTGCAGAGGTTTTCGAGCCGCGTGCCACTTTGTCTGTGATCTCGTGGTGTCAGATTTCTTTTTAAATGTTGCACCAAACAGTGATACACAAAGCATCTAATGCCTGACGGATGTCTACAGTATGTTCGTGTGTCGTATCTACAGGCTCTCCCGGTAATCATTGGGTTGTGTGTCTTTAAGCTACTTCTCTGGGCAGTTGTATATTGTGCGATATATTTATATAGCATATATATTTATATATAGTATAATATATATTTATTCAGCAATATTTAAAAACAAACAAACAAAAACAAAACAATATTACAAAATATAACAGACTCTATCCAAGAGCCTACTACACAAAAAAACACCACCAAATTTCGGTAATGCAAGTGCATATAAATTAAAAATAAATTTACAAAGAAACATCATTCCGTATTTACAAAGGTAATAAATACACTGTTATAAACAGCAAAGGACCGACTTCAGCTAACATCAACAAATTTAACAGAGGTGTGTAAAAACAAAACATGTATATGATAGAAGAGAAAGAAGTGCGTGCGCACACACACACAGACACACACGCAGACACACACGCACGCCACTTCGGGAATAGACAGGACAATAATATGTATAATGTGGTCTAATTGAATGGTCTAATGCAGGTAAAGTAGCTTTATGCTTTAAACTGGATTTGGGTTCAAATGTTTAAAGCTGGAACTTTATTTATTCATTTGTTTGTTCTAATGTCCGTTGTTTTTAACTCACAAGAGTCACAAATTAAATCGTGACTGTATTGCCCACAGAAAAGGTAATCTGTGAAAAAAAATCATAAAAGTAAAAGCTTGCTATGAGAACTGATGTTAATGAATGGAAGCTGAAGGAATTTTTTTTTTACATTGTTTTTTTTTTTTTTTTTTTAGAAATATCCTTGGGGCTTCTATAGATAAAAACTGAATATTGCTTCAGTTTGCTTCTATTAAATCAGTATATTTAGGAGCTCTGTAATGTTTGCCTAAGTGCATTCAATTGGCCCAATTTTTTAATTGTCATTATGCTTAAATGCGTTTTGTGAATTGTATATATATATATATATATATATATATATATATATATATATATATATATATATACAAAATGAGCTCGTTGCAAATTCGCAACTGAACAAGACCAAAAGGACTGGACGAGTATAAAAAAAATTGACAAAGTGCATCTTTCGACTGGAATATACATTTCAGGTATTTGGATTATTTCATTTCTATTGCCAAATATAAAGGAAGACACTGAGTTTTCTCTTCGGTTTGTAGAAAACGACTCTGCGTGTAAGCTGTCTGGTTTGCCTTTAGGAAAAATAAAACAAAAGAACAAAGGAAAACAAAAAACATTTCCATGTACAGTTATACTAAAGTGTGTTCAATAAATAAAAAAAGACCATTAAAAAGACAATAGTAAAAAAGGCACACAAAGTCTTTAGACAAATGGTACAGAAAAGTAAACAGTTTCTTTCTTTACAAATACTTGTTCATCAGTAGTTCGTTTGCTACCCCGACTAATCCCGATAGCTTTAGAAAAAAAGTCACTTGGTACATAAAAAAAAATCTCTCAGTAGTGTCAACTCCACAAATGCTTGCCTAACTAGACAAACACACCTCTATCATTGGCCCCAATCCTTCCTGTGTCACAGAGTCACCTCTCAGTCAGTCAGCTCCAAAAAAATAATTATCATCTGCAGCATTTATTTCCTGAGCGCTCCAACCCAACTGGCTCCAAACATAAGTGCAAGGAGGGCCAGTCATGCTCCTCCCAAGAGGCCCAAAAAACGCTCTCTCTCTGGGCTTTGTTAAAAAGCACCAACTGCCAGATTGCGAGGGGAAAAAAATGGTTACTAGCCATTAAAATAGGCTACAAGGTCCTATGTATCCACTGGTGAGGCGTCTTCAGTTACGATTTGGATGTGTGTGGTTGCTGGCTCCATCTCCTCCTCTCTATCTGCCTCCTCTGCCTCTTCCTCCTCATCCTCCTCATCCCCCTGACTCTGTTCATCTTTTTCTGTGCCTTCTGAGTCCTCCTCCTCTAGAGTGAGCTCGAACTGGAACTTGTCAGCCCCTGGTCCTCCACCATGTCCCTCTTTTTCAGGCTGGTAGAAGGGTGGAGAGGGACTCTGAGGAATCATGCTCTGGTACCAGTTTCGATTGTCCTCCAGTGTGTCAAGGATGTCCTGCGCATCAGGGTGGACCAGGTCAGCCCAGGTCTCCCACAGTGGATGGACAATATAGTCAATGAAACCAACCTGGAAGGAGATTAGACACAATAAGTTAGGACAACTGAAGACACTTAAATGTGGTATAATCCAAACAGATTCTGATGAATTGACTGATATGATAAATTCAGGAACCTGGGATTTTTCCACGGATGCTGTGTGTTTGTCGCACATGGGGCTGATCTCCATGCCACGCTCTCTCTCGCGGTCTCCCTGGTGAAAGAACTCTTCCATGATGCGGTCTGTCCACTGGCGGTACAGCTCCAGAGACTTGGTGGGATTGCTAAGGTCAGCACAGTGCACCATATTTCGAAGGACCTAAATTAAACAAAATGTCTAATTAGAGTTGATTGGGGGCTAAACATTGGACTCTTAACACTTTTTAATCGAACGTAATCCATCATAATAACAGCAATGATTTGAAAGAAGCATTAGTGAAAATTAAGTTTGTTATTGTGCAGCATGCCTTTTTGAATTTTCTGACCTTGTGGTCAATGCACGCTGAACATCAATTAGCGCACAAAATATTGTATGGAGGTGGAAGTGTTTAATTCAAGCAGCAGTTACAAAGGATTTTTCAATGTTAATTTTTTAGGCTAGAGCTTTCTTGGTTTGATGTGTACCTTGCTTCATTGAATAACTGACTATAGCTTGCTAGCTAGTGATGAAAATTTTGAATCCAGGCCTAAATTCATTTCGTATTTAGCCCACAATTTCAAAATTGGCAGAAGTGTAGAGTTGTTTTTAAAATTAACCACTGCTGTAAGCAATCATTTGCTTCTATTCAATTCGCTTCCATTCCATTCCATTCTGCCAGATGTATTTTAATTTTGATTTGGTAGTTTCATTCATTTAAACACAACATACATCACAGAGAAGGTTCTTACTTGTATCCTGTCTGTGTAGTTGTCCAAAAGCAGTACCCCTGAACTGGTAACTTTCTTCGTCTCTACCATCGTCTTGAGATCGGCTAGTAAGCTCATATGTTTAGACATATCTGTGGCAAGTACCTAAAGAGAAGAACACAAAAAAACTTAGGCACTTCAAACAGTATGAACATAAAGACTTTACGTGATGCATGAGGTTAAGATGAGGTTAAAAGTTAAAAGCAGCTCACCATGTCGATAACCATCTTTCTGAGCGATTGCCTCTGTTTCTTTGTGAGGTTCTGGAAGATATCACAGTTCTCCTCTTGAAGGAGCTTGAAGCCCACAGCAAGGTGGTGGTTCTCCAGCACTGACTCATCGTTATACATGAGAGCCAATTCAGAGTCTGAAAGGAATAAAAAAGGTATAAAGCCATCTTGATCAGAAAAACAATAAACAATATTGGCACTTTTAAGAAGCTTGGTCAACACTTACTTGTGTTGATGAGGAACTGGTTGGAAACCCCCGGATGATCCACATCATGGATGGCTGCTGCAAAAATGGCAGCCAGGATCTCCAAATCAGTAAAGACAGCCTGATGACATCAAGGAAACAAGACAATAAACCTCAATGAATCTCATTTGAAAGAATTAACCCCATACTTTCTATACGATCCTGACGATATATAAAAGGTACATAATAAATCAGTCCTTACATCTAGTGCAGGTGTGGAGAGGAGTATATGTGTGGACTGGGCCACATCAGCAGCATGAAGACTGTTGTGGTAGGCTACATCTGAGTGGTAGTGGTCCTCCAGTGTCATCATATACATCACAAATGTGTCTGTCGGGATCTTGAATGTCTTGAGCAAGTCTCGTTCCTGTGGAGGGCAGATTATGAGTTAGATGTGATTGTGGCCAAGTGTACATGATTCGTAAAAAATAGTTATTTGGACCAGAAGGAAGGACTGACCTGGAAGATGGCGTACATGATGCACGTTAGGGGACGACTGTTGGAATATTCCGACACAGTAAAGATATTCAGGCCCCACTTGTTCAGGTCTTCTAGTTCCTGTGGACAGAAAACCCAGGTAAGACTTTTTCAAACTCAAGCACTTCCACCATTTTTTTTGTTTTCCAGACAGCCTGTTTGATGGCATTACCTTAGACAGCAGCTCTTCCTTGTCGGTTTTGACACCGAAGCGGGTGATGCCGCTGTTCAGGCTGGGCCCGTGAGACACCTTCTTCACACCGCTGATCTGAGTCATCAACTGCTGCTTCTTCTTCTTTTCCCGGGCTTTTGGTGTGGGCGAAGGGATCTCCACCTCATTCTGTTTGTCTGCGGGAAGAAATCAGAGCTATATTAGGATTTGGTTTGCTTGGTTTTAATAACAAGAAAAAACAGTCAAGAAACTGAATATAATCACTGCCTCCTGTGCTTCCAGTGCTGATATCTCTTTTTTTTTTATATGTAAGTTTTTAAATAATAAGTATAAGAAAATGAGCTTTGGATGAAGAGCATTCCAGATTACTTAGTCTCATCTTTGTAATGTTTATGCAGAAAGTACAGCCATTGTTTAAATCCCAGTGAAGGTGAAACATTTTTGTCTGAATGACGTCAGCGGCTGCTTTTAGCCCACAAGCAACCCAGGTGCACTCGAAACAGCTAAATGCCTCACACCTGCTCGTCAGTGTGTGTATGTGTGTGTGTGTGTACAGCCAACACAATAAACCGTGAGACCAGTGCCTTCTCTCTCTCTCTTTAAGATTTCTCCTACAATTGAGTAAAGTCTGCATCTTGCTTTCTCTCTCACACACATACAGATCCATCATTGAGCCACTGCAGGGGTTGCATTAATATAATGTTGCTAAAGGTCAGTCCTTAGGAGCCTTCCATTGACAGTAAGCTAGAAAGACAGCACAGTCGGGGTGCCGTTTCTTCAGACAGAAAACACTATTGAAGCACTCCATTCATAAGCCAACACTGTAGAGAGCCTTCTAATGTATGAATATTTGAGGCTCTTTTTATTTTAGGTCAGTCGAAACTCACAAACTAACAGATTTCTGATTTGATCTGTATAACCAAAGACCATCTCATATTCTCTGTTTCTCTGGGAAAGAAAAAAAAAAAGCTGAAATTCACCTAAGAAAAGAGCCAGAAGATAGAACACTAGGCGTTATTCATTTATAAGCGTCAGTTGAGGAGCAATACTGCGAAGGAGACAAACTGTTTCATCGCTATCTGTTATGTAACCGATGTGGAAATCCTCGGTTTTAGATTAAGGATGAAGTGAAGCTGAATTAGTCATGTTTCACTGACGTCTTCCGGTCTTGCCGTACATGACACCAGGCTACTTCGTCTTCTTCGAACTGTTATTCAAATTTAAAGAGCTGTATATATATATATATATATATATATATATATATATATATATATATATATATATATATATATAGCTGTTTTTGTTCACGTTTTAATCCCATTAGCCATGCTTTTTTCCATGTTAACAGATGAGGTAAAATGGACTAGAGAGACGTGAGAAGAGCAGGTCCACGTGATCGACGCCTTTTTTCTAATAGCCTCAATAATCCCAATGGCCTCACAATCCTATTCGTCATTCATTCAAACGCATTCACAACACAGGTGAGTTAAATGAACAAAATGCGTCACAGGACGATTTTCTGACACGACTGGTGAATATTTGCTCAAAATAACTGCAAACTCCATGAACATTGAGAGAGGATGTGTGTGGTTGTGTGGCGTGGGGATAGTTCCCAATCTCATATACAGAACTGATGAGTCATAGATTTACTGCCTTGCTCTTCAATAACAGGGGTTCCACCATGAGCGTCTCTGTACAGCAGGATCCCCCCTCCCAACCGTTCCCCATCCCACCTGCGTCTCCTTTTCTCAATCTTTCTCTACACCACCCCCATTCGCTCTCTTTTTCTTCTGCTGACTGCTACATTGGGGATTTCTCGCACTCTCTCCAAAATATCATGCTTGTGGTGTAGCATGTTTGAAAGTCACGCTTTTCACATTAAAAACATAAAAGTTTTATGTTCCTTTATTTTGGCTCCTGTCTGGTTTTTGTTCTTAATTTTTTTACATCATTTGTGTTTATACCAGACATAAATTTGATGCCAATCCAAAAATACCCCAGCAGTTCCAAGCAATACTCGACTCCTTAAATGCTTGTGATATTTTCATTTTGTGTGTGTGTGTGTGTGTGTGTGTGTGTGTGTGTGTGGTTGGGTGGGGAGGGGGGTTGGTGGTCACCTAAGAAGGTGTTGGAGATGAACTCTGACACCTGGTTGCCAGATCTACTCATCTCAGAAAGGTGCGTCAGCTCCCTGTTCAGCATTCTCTTGAACTGGAAACATAAAAAAAAATAACTCATTATTACTGTGAAATATTATTTATATATGGTGTATGTGTTTTTTAATAAAATAGCTAAATAAATCAGGAAAATAAACATATATCATTGTAATTGATCAAATATCCAATTGAAACAATCAATTGCCTAAAAAAGTTCCTAAACAGATTGTTAAAATAAAAAATAAAAAAAAGGTATAAAGGTATAAACGCTGTATGAATATATGCCCTGTGAAGCACACAATGTCTTCCAGAAATAAATAAACAAATATATAATTAAATAAGTCAAGTCGCAGCCATATCCTGCGTCACAACAAAAAACTGCACAAGCTATTAAATATGAGCATCCCCCACTGATGAAAACTCCATCACACAATGTTTTTAATAGGTTTTTATCACATCTGTTTAAAATCTCAACCATTTAAACCAGGAATCCAGAAGGAAACCCAAGGTTGCGCATTCCAGCAAAGGCACCCCAGTCATTTTTTAGAGTCCCCGAGACCACCAGCACTGCAGAACACACACGTAGCGGAAACAACCGAACCAACAACTGAACCGATACCCGAACCACACAGCATCTATTTCCTCAAACGCTCTATACACACCTTGATGTAACCCCAGGACACTGAGAGAAGGTAGTTCGCTTCGGGCATTTTGGATCCTAGTTTGTATCCACAAAAAGACAAAAATCCACAATAGCACGCTCTTATCCAAAAAAAAGGACAAGAGCTAGAGAGAGAGGCAGATGATAGGGAGTACAAACAAATCCCTTCTTCTCTCCTCTCCTCCTTTGCTTAGTCTGGATCAGCGAGTGAACAGTGGATTCAAGCCGACGTCCCGGCGCTCGGCCGACGCACTCTGATGCGTGGTCTCCATGTTCTGGGCAGGAGGTTCCAGCAAGGTGGTCCACAGCAATCTGAGCTGAAGCTGAACAGGATGGTCTGCTAGCACCGATGAATTATGGAGGAGATGAAGTGAGGGAGCACATGGAGGGAGGGAGGGAGAGATGGAGGAATGAGGAAGAACACAGGGATGCTCATCTAGCTGGAGGGGGGCTTCCTCTTTTGGATTAGTGCTGCTCTAATGCTGCTGCTGCTGCAGCTCTCTCTCTCTCCCCCTCTCTCTGTCTGAGTTAGCTCGTTTTTTATTACCCCTCCCTTTTTGTTTTTGCTATCTCCCTCTCTGTAGCCTGTCAGCCCCAGCAACATGTAGACTAGCGCAGATATGATTTGATAGAAAGACAGTAGAGGAGGGGGAGACCCCGCTTTGTTATGCAGAGGGGAAGGAAAGAAAAAAACTAAAAGGTGAAGGGATAAGGATGCCCTTACTTTCCTGCATCCCTCCATACTGTAGTCTTTACTTTGGGGAATAAATTTTACAGCAAAGCACAATAGAATTTACTTTATTTTGAATTGTGTTCCAATTATGATGCTCTCTCTCTCTCTCTCTCTCTCTCTCTCTGACGGAGTCCTGTGCTATTTTTATCCCACAGGCACTGGAATGCCTGGAAGCAGCAAGAAAGCAAAAGAAAAGAACAGAAGACGGGAGGAAAGACCAGGATAATTGCCTTCGTTCGTCTGTTTATTCTCGTGACATCAGCTGTCTTTTTTTTCTTTCTCTCTCCCTCATTCGCTCCATGCTGCCACCAACTACACCCCAACGCCATGGCAACAGCATCACGTGGCTTCGACTGCTGCAGAAGCATCTATTTTTTTTTTTAGCAAGGCAACTCCCTCCCTCTCCACGTTTCCCTCTTACCCGTGTCGGTGCACATTGGGACATCACTGCATCTCGGCACCATATGCCAGTGCAGCCACCCCTCCCCAAACACACATTTTCATCTCACTAGTAAAAGGCAGACAGCCAAAATCAATGGGCTGTCCTTGTAGCAGCCAGAACAGAGTCCAGCCGCTGGGAAAACCCTATTGCATTAGACACCTAAAGTTGCCGTATGAGATATTTCTGTAGCAGAACTGCTCACAAAGAATGCACTACAAAGCACCGTGCATTGGAACTGCCTATGATGGTAATGATGATGAGAATCCCAGATTTTGAAAAAAATGTGCACAGAATTCTGAAGAATCGGAAAAAATATGTGTGGAAAAAAGATGGTGCAGGAGAAGGACAGAGATGAGGACAGGCGAGGACAAAAGTAGGACAAAAAAAAAAAAAAATAGTAGAAAGTCTCTCTGCAATCTGCTGCAGTGGGGAAACCTGCCTACGTGTCTGTGCTATTTTGGACCCACAACATTGAGTGCCATCTTTTTTTTCTTTTTTCTTTTTTACCAAAATCCATGCACATATTACTATGTCTCTCAGAATTTTGGAAATGTGGATAGTGAGTCTATTGAAGCGGAATATCTTAAAAAAAAAAAAAAAAAAACCTTCATATATCCATAATCTAAATAAAACATTCCCTAAACATGGCACAGTAATGGAAACTAGCATATTAACCATCTTTAATCTGTAAAGCCCTAACATTAATTCATGTATTATTGGAATTTTACCTTTCACCTGTGTTATACCGTGAGAAAATATGTATATATAAATTTTCAATTCCAGCTAAGCTCTGTGACCTACAGTGTCCACTAGTCGGCAGTATAAACTGTGATGTTGCTCTAAATGCTGGCTTGTGAGATTCACCCTATACCTTTCTGTATTTCATGCAAGTCAACACATCTGTATATACTGTACAACATATGATACACTCAAACTACTTCTGCATTCCTATTTTCTGTCTCGAGTGTGCATTAAAAGCATTACGTGCTCATTACTCATGGTTGTGTTGTTCAAGGAACTTGGCAGTGCAATAGTGGTAAGTCCATTGTGTTCATCTGTACACACTGAGAAATCATTAGCATTGGTAAAACCTGATGACGAACTTCAAGGTGACAAACCAGTTTACAGGCAGCTTGTCGGTTGACATAACAGATTTCGTAAAATAAGCAGGCGAGTGTGAACAATCTGAGAAACCTCAAGCTCTGACCTATTTAATGTTTCACTTTGGTGTTTCACATCCTTTAAATCAATCATGTGTGCACTAAGTCTTTGTGTGAGAGCTGAGAGTCTGAAAACTGACAGAAAATGACAGCTTGGCAAATTGATATAGAATATAATTACATTTTTTAGGTTTATCTATAATCAATAAAACTGATACATAATTATTCAAACTGTTTATGGTCATTTTACTATTTTTATTTTGTCAAATGACAAAACCTTTTATTTGATTTATAATAATTTCTTAAGATATTTTGCCTATATTTAACATATCTTTTTTTGTTGTTGTTGAAATAATATAAATAAAAAATTGCAAGGAGAAAAAAACCACAGAAACCCCTCTAACACTAGCACTCAGCTCCATGCTTGACAGAAGATTACAGAAGCATTATTTGGACCTAGTTTCCCAATGCAATGCCAACTCCACATCAGAACTAATGGAGACGCTGCTCGGTGTAATCTTTGCTTTCCCATTTCAAATTGTTATTGCGCTTCAATACTTTCGGGTATTAGACAAGAAGAATTTCCCTATGAATTAGAGCTGGTCTGGACTTGCACTAAACATGGCTGAGGGGAAAAAAAAAACTGCTTTAAGTAACAAGAATTAGTAAAAGAGGGAAAAACCCTGCTTTATATTTTATCTGTTGTTTTTGTTTTTCTGTATAATGGAACATAATGAGTCAGTGTTTCGGTGTGTTCGATGCACAAAGATCAAAAACCCTACCAATGTGTAAAATGTTTCTCACTAACTAAAATGAAGAAAAATGTACTACAACTGTCATGCTTATACATTTTGTTACATTTATCTGCATTATAGCAAAACAGAATGACTTGATTAGGTGTATAATTTAAAGACCCCAATGTAAACTTTGGAAGCTGCAGACACTGAAACACACACTAAACTGGATTGAACAATGTGCCAATAAAGATCTGAGAGATCCAGCAGAAACTTGAAAAGCATCTAGAACCTTTCAAGGCAAATCAGAGACACAGGAAAGAGAGAACTTGAAAAATAAAATATATACAAATTATATATATATATTTCAGCAATAAGGGCGATGAATGATTTCTGAAAGCAGGCACGTAAAGAGTCCCACGTAAAGCCTAAAGGATGAACCAAACAAGACCGATTTTAGCGTCAGCTCACCTTTCTCCAGCAATTAATTTTCCCGAACTTTTTGTGTTCCTTTCTTTCCAAGCAACAAGCTCCCATCTTGAGGCAGAGTGTGAAGTCTTTCTTTGCGCAGACACGTGTGTGTTAGTGTCGAGCAGCGCTGAGATTTGGCATCAGACACACACGCAGGAGAGTTACTGACTTACTTTGAGCTGTTCGCTCTGACTACACTTCACTATGTGAGTGTGTCACTGTCTACGCACACGCCCCTCACTGCTGGGACCTCCCTCTTATGCCTCAAGCAAACACACACACACACACACACACACACACACACACACACACACACAAATGCACCCAGTTGCAACATAGTTTACAGTTTAAACAGTCTTCTTTGCATTGGATCGAGATCAAGTATACAGATGAGATAATGGCTTTTTCTTCAAGTTAAACAACACCCACACACACATACACACACACATACACAAACACACCAAATAGCACACTCGAACCCTGTATTACCCTCAGTTAAAAATCAGGTGTCTCAATACTCTCCTATTAGCACATTGTAGAATTCCTGTAACCTCCATCTGCTTACGTAAAAAGAATCGTTGCCTCATCATCATAAACGTTCTCCTGTATTTATTGATTTATATTCTTATTCTTCTATTTTGTTGGCCGTTGATCCACAACCACCCCATCAAATCTCCTTAACTCTAAAACTTCATGCCTTTTCTGTCACAAGAAAACACTGCCTCCTCAGGACACACCAAGAACTTTAGTGCGATAAAATATATTAAAATAGACTATACTACATATATAATGCGCATGGAAAATCTAAAATATAATAATACGGGATATTTATGGTGCCCAAGTGCATACATGATATATATCTCAACCTATTCTCATGATGGATTGACAGTTGCCACGTGAGTGCTGCCCGGTGTACATTTTTCGGTTTGCTCTTCAAATACACAAACATTACAGTACATATACAGTACAAGAACACCTGCGGTGAGTAAATATGCAGTGTGCTTTTATAAACAATTATTATTGGTTGTACAATGGGTGAATATTCGCTGGTACTCCATTCGTATTGCTCTGCGGTTACAAGAACAAATAAATAATAAAGTGACACCAGACCGTTTTTAAACAAAGGGTGAGAAATAAAAGGGAAGAAAAAACTAAAACGTGACACGGTTATGTACTGTAGTTGCTCCACGTTTCTTAGTAGTGAGAAAGTCAATGCGAAAAAATACAGTTCTTGGGATTGATCACGTGATAGGGTAATAGATGAGGTCTTGCAGGATGGCTCCACCCCTTTTCACAGATCTTGAGGAAATTAATTGGAATTATATACTAGGTTGTTCACAGACGATACATTTCAACCACTTTTAATACGAACAGGAGATTCTGATTGGTCAGAAGGTCGAAACATTTTTCCATAACAGCAGCTCTGACAATAGCTACTATATTAATGTGCTTTTTCTAATTTTGTTCGTTTTATTGGGATGTTTATGGTGGTTGTGTAACTTAAACAGAGATACAGTATGATTATATGATATGGTTAAATCTTGGCATGCTGCACTTTTTAATTTCTTTGTAACGCGATAAGCTGCGTTACTTTGTCTCGTTAAAATTTAAGGAAAAAAGCCGGAAAGGATGCGCCCTTTTTAACTAAAGAATATTAATTGCTGTGTTGTATAAGAGGAATAAAACTCATGGGGATGTTTTTCCAATTAATTAATTTATTTTTTACATTTTGTAAGTATGTGGTATATATATGAGATAATAATCAACCCTATTGTGTTCCTCAGAGTCCCCTTGTTGTAGTTTGACGTCAGCAGATGGAGAAACAAACAGGGGGAGCACGCCTTGTCCTGACACAGCACTCTCTCCTATTGTAGTCTGTGCCTGGCTATGGCTTAGGAAGGAGACAGGAAACCTGACTCACACATCTGCAGTGTGTACGCACACACACACATGCTGGACAGGACAACCAGGGAGCGTGTCTGATTCATTGATACGTACTCCTAAACCACTAATGCTGTAATGCCTAGACTATGAGTAGCATAATAAAGCTTTGAATAATATGATCACAAATCACATCGAGTCTGACTACACTGTTCTTTTTTTTCGTGTTAATTAGGTACAGCATTTATTTTTAATTATTTTAAAAATTACGTATCAAACTAGTGATACAGCAGATGTAGCAACAAACTGTCTATAAATATATCAAATATAAATATACGATACACATAAAAAGGCTGACATATAAAATCCTGAACTTCGCATTGCGTGCTATTAGTGGATCGTTAAGACACGACAGGTGCTTAAAACTTTGTTTAATATCCATATAACTACAGACACTCACGCAACTCCAGCTCATCGTCTGGAAATCCTTTACTGCAGCATGAGACATGCTACGACCTGCTCGATGAGGAAAGCAGAAATGCTTAACGCACACACTTTAGCTGTGGTGTGTGCATGTGTGCGTGTGTGTGTGTGTGTGTGTGTGTGTGTGTGTGCGTGTGTGTGTGTGTGTGTGTGTGTGTGTGCGGTCTTGCATATGGTGTCTTTCAGCTAGTGTACAGAAAACTCTGACCTGGGATCAGCTCAACAAAATCATGATCCTACTGATTTCAACACCTTTATGCTATGATTGGAATTTTTGTTTTCTGTGTGCCTTAGAGGTATGATATTAGTCTCAGCATTTAGATGTCATCAAAGCGGTTTTTGTCTCATAAGAAGGTTTATGTACTTCAATCTGTCGCCACGGGATTCTCAATAGAGCCATTCATAATGAGACGTACGGTAAAGTCAAACAAGTGGGAACCAAAACAAAGGCAGAATATTTCACGGATTAACTACAGTGTTCTAAAAGTTGTTTGCGAGTTTGAATGCTGTTATTTCAGTCTGTGTGTGTGTGTGCATGTGTGTGTGTGTGTGTGTGTGTGTGTGTGTGTGTGTGTGTGAGTGTGTGTTGTAGGAGTCCGTATGCTCAGCTCACCTTGTTGGAGGCCATGTCGCTGACGGACCTGTAGGTCTGGATGGTCTCGAGCTGATCCAGGCACCAGTCCAATTCTTCCATGGTCTCCACAGCCAGTTTCTGGTACGACTCGTCTGTGTAAAGGCACACAGAGACAGACGCTCGCTCAAAACGTTCCTGCATGGTTACTCGGGCGCTCAGGCGATTCTTCATCCTGGGCTCACACGCACACTCTGAGGGGCTTGCACTCACTCGCTCTCTCTTTCTCTCTCCCTCACACACACACACAGATACACACAGATACACACACACATACACGACTGCACGGTGTATGAGAGCGAGGGAGTGAGGTCTGCAGCTGGATGAAGCGCCTGTAGCTGGGCGATACGGTTTCCTGGCTTGAAGCCCTTTCCTCTCACTCGCCCGCCTTCTTTTTCTCAATGTCTGTGAGTTGGCTGTGGTCAAGTGATTCTGCCACCTGGCTCTGTGCCTCTGACCTCTCGTGCACTGCCTAGCTTACCCGTTCAGCTGTGATGTCAATAGACAGGAAGATGGGGTGTGTGTGTGTGTGGGGCGTTTTGCATAGCCCCCAATCCTCCACCACACACACAGTCACCCACTTCCTCATTTACAAAAATCTAAACCTCAAGCCAGGAAGCACAAACACACAAAGATACACACCTGTATACATAGATACACTCACCAACACACTCTCTCTTTCTCTCTCTCTCACACACACACACACACACACACACACACACACACACACACACACACACACACACATTTACATACACTAAACCACTGCTTTACAGCATATGCACACAATCTAACAGTTCATGTTACTGCCGACTTCAGCCCTGTAATCTGGGGCACGCAGGCCAGAGCGAAGCCTCAGCGCTGTTAAACAGGGGAAGGACTCATGAAGGCTCTACTATACACAGATGACTCCTTGTGTGCCTTGTCTGTGTATGTGTTATGCCGCGTTTGGGACTCGCAGCTGCACAACACAGCGGTGGGGAATTACATTTACGCACATTTGGTCATTCAGTCACTGGGCAGCTCTGATTCATGATGACTTGCATCCAAACAAATCAAAACATTCATAACTTGAAATAGGAGAGAATGTGAGAGTGGTTGTGTCCAAAGGACCATTTGAATGCGCAAAGCAGAAAGGACGAAAATATGTGCACTGACTTGGCTCCTCATTTTTGTGAATGGTGTCACATGGATTCTGCATAGTGGATGGTATCAAGCTCATTGTACACTTACATTGTTTTCCTGATGCCTGTTACTGTTGCACAAATTACAACATTCACCTCATGTTGCCTTTATGTTTATATTCATATTTACAACTTATACTGTAATATTATTACACTATATGCACTTTTGCATTAGATTTACTTATTTATATACATTGCTATATGCACTTTTGGTTAGATGCTTACTGTATTTCATTGGCCCTAAACTTTGCACAATAGCAATAATGTTAAATCTAATCTAATCTAATTTAATCTAATCTAACTGTATGAATAGAAGTGAACTGAAGTTGATGAACACAAAAAAGCCAGAACAATGACTCTTTAAACTCTCATCTTGCAAAAACAAAAAGTTAAAATGATTGACATCCGTCTACAAAGCAATTACGTAAACATTGCATGCAACATTTCAAGTGCATCACTAAAGCAAATGTGAAAGCTGTTGTTTCCTGTAATACTTATTCACATAAAAACGTTTTCCAATAACACTACTCGCATGAAGGTACGTTTAAGAAATATAGACATCTTAAAAAAAAGCTTATCTTCTAAACATTATCTTCTGAGACACATGAAGATCTTTTCCATCAAATGCTCATGCAGCTTTGAAAAGCAGATAAACAAACTCAGAAGCAACCGCTACCCGCCCACTTCTACATTCATGAGCTCATATTTGCCCACGATTCATTTCTTCTGTTGCTGTTGCAATTGACAGGCAAGAGAATGAGCGAAAGAAAAAAAGAGAAAAAGAGAAAGAGAGACACAGAGTATGCCACCTCTTTCACCCAGACAGCATAGCCAATTTTCTTCGCTAGTCCCCAGACATGGATTTCATTCCGTACTGCTTCTTTGTACAATTTTTTCCCCAGCAAAAACAGTTATTGCATTTAATCGATGACAAGGTTGCACTCTAAATTTCTAAAATTTCATGGTTGTGCATCACAATGGGAAAAAACCTAAATACATTCCAGCACCAAAGAAACTCAGAATTAATCATTTCCATTTAATAGATGTAAAACAACACATAATACTGGCATTAGGCATGAGCATGGTTTCAGTGTTCTTTAAATTGGGTACATATTAAATAAAGAAGGTCAGCGTGGTTATGAACTGGGGACGCTGATGACTGAAACACTAGAAATGAAAGCTTTTTTTAAGAAAAAAAAAAAATATTTCCACTAAAAAAACACTAAACTGGCAAAAGTATTTAGACACTGACCTTTCACAACCATATGTGATTCTTATAGAAAGATTATCGTTGATGGTTTTCTTGAGTGGCCTGCTATTTAACACCACTGGAATGACCTAGAATGCTTAGTGCACCACAGGCCACCTCACCCTAGATCATCACCTGACTTTAGTAAGACCCTTGTGGCTGAGGAAGCACAAGTCTACACACCCACACTTTAAAATCTAGTAGAACATATTAGTTAGTTAGTTAGTTGATTAGTTAGTTAGACAGACAGACATACAGACAGACGTAAGTAAGTATGTAAGGCACAATATGTGTAGAGAATGTGGAATATAAAAATGTACAATATGGGATATGTACAATGTATGTACAACTGTACAAAGGTTATACACAGTGTATATAGTAATATACAGATATAAGGATTATCTAGGATGTACAATGAATTATACACAGGATCTTCCCTGATTAGTGAATATTATTATAACAACAAATAGGGAGTATATGTAGTATAGGATGTTCAAAAAGGACATATGAATGTTATCTTATAATCTTAATATCAGGTGTCCACAAACTTGTCTATAAAGTGTATCAATCATTGTATGTTAAAGCTTTATTCTAGCTTGTTTTCATGAAGGATGCCAATAATTTTCAAATGCGGATCTTAGAGGAGGACATGCTCGATGCCTTGAAGTTAAATGCGCATGTTAGCCGTATGTGGAACAAATGCCAAGAGGCTGAACTAAAAGCCTTCGTCTTATCAAACATACGTTAGTTCTCAGCACAATCCCTTGGCTCTGTTTCTGTTCCTCTTTCTGTTAAAGGGAGGTTTCTTGTTCTCTATTGTGGGGAAAAAACCTGCGTCGGCATCGAGCTGGGTGTGCGCCAACTGATAACCGGCATGTTATCATTTCATAACAAATCATAAAGTGTATGCGGCTGATTAGTGGGAATCCTTTTTTTATGGTGTGGATCAAGCGGTAAACTTTTCTCACGTTTTTTTTATTCATAAATGAGTGTCTTACCAGGCAGGATTCACAGTTTCTATTAGTATTATTACTTTATTAATATTATTATTACTATTAGTACCAGCAATAAAAGCTAGTGAAAAGACATAAGCAGTTTTTCTGTCATCCACATCCCCCTTCTCTCTCACACTCTCACACACTTACACACACTGAGTCACACATGGCCTGTTGTAAATGAAAGATAAAAGGATAGACCGCTCTTTTGGTCTCTCTGCAAGTAAAATGAAAGTCAGACAACGTGCGCATTAAAACAGTAGTGAAGTGGCTGACCACATATGCGTAATAGGGGGTTTTCTGCACTACACACACACACGGACCAGCACATTTGGAGCTCGAGGCACTGGTCCAGGAAAAAATCCGACATATGCCCATCTTGCATCTACCCACAAAGCATGAGGTCATCCGTTTAGCGATCTCAAATGGAGCGGACGTCAACAAAAAGCTTCTTCCATGAATAATGCAAACTAAACATGTGTTATAACCTTCTACCCGGTCATTTTCCCGATTGATAACCACACAGCTGTGCTGGAGATCCTGAACTACGTCCTCAAAATGTCACTCTGACATTTCCAGTAATAATGCATTACATGTAATATCGTTTATACTCGTGTGGGTGCGAAACGTATATGAGTGTGTGTACTTGCGTAAAGTTTTCAGGTCGTAGAAGGACAAATGCAGAGGAGGTGTTCTAAGCGGTAAAATCAATGTTGAAAATGTTTGGGGCTTTGTGGCTTTGAAATGTGTAAACGTATGTGTGCGAGTGTGGGTCCTTTCAATTCAAGTCATATAACTATGATGCAGTTGAGTTTGACAGAGTTTTTTGTGTGTGTGTGTGAACGTGTGTGTGCATTTGTTTGTGCATCCTGTACGCATATGTGCAAGGTGTTAGAGAATGAAAAGGATGTGGGATGTTTGTGGTGACAGCTTTAACATTCATACCAGCAATGTGTGTGGTGTGTGTAGTGAAGTATGAGGTCTAGAAGAACAACAACAAAAAAAACTACATAACTTTACACATTGGCTGTTCGCATGTGAGAACAACACTTGATCGGTACTTATTTTAAATGACTGCGGTCTAAAATTTCTATGGTCAACCCTCAGAATGAGTCACACCCATAATTATAACAAGTAAAATACTGAAATCATAAAGAAAAACATGCGAATCACTTAATGCCAGTTATTTAGGCTTATACAACAAGGAATGATCCATAGTTTTATTTCAACATAACATTGGTCAAATGCATTTTTAAACAGTGCATTTTTTCTCTTAGGTTCTTTTTTCTTAATTATATGCACCTCTGCAATAATATTTGCTGAAGCCTCCCCTGGTGAAAATTACAGCGCTGACATTTTGGACACTCCTCCATGCACAACATTTCCACTTTGCTTTGCATTATGTAGACGACTCTCTTTCATTTAGTACTTTTGCAGGAACAGAATTATATGCCTGGAAATGAGTTTGCATGGTGGGAGTTAGTATTTAACGGGTGCCAATACTTCTAGAGTCGGGGCATATACAGTATGGCGGAAAGTACAACATACTTAAATACAAACATTTTAAATACAAACGTTAAGCAGCAGTTTGAGTGACTTTGGATTCATTGTGTCTTGTTTACTTTATAGAATCATTCTTTGGCCTTAAGGGTGGCAAGAAGTCTGGAGTTGATGGTTCACTTCCAGTCGGTGGATGAAATGCGTCCCAAAATGGTTCGCCTCATTTACACAGAGGGTAAACACCTCATTTCCAAAATCTTTGTGAGAACATGTATGTGTGGGAGGTTTGTAGAGGAAGGTAAATACGTGTTTTGGTGGCTAGAAGGTTATTAGTTCAAATCCCTGCATTGCAATGATACCGCCAGTAAGCAAGTCCTTATCCTAAGCTGCTCAATCATGTAACTGGATTGTATCCATTCTTATTATACAGTACATCACGTCTACCAAATCCTAAATAACAGTCATTTTGTATAAACACACTACTGTACATGCTACTTAATTCACTTTTTTGTTTTCAAAACAAAGCAGTCTATAAAGATATATTTGACCTTGCATGGCATTTTACAGTCATGGGAGACCTTCAGATAAATACACAATTACAAAACGGGTTCACACGGGGTGAAGCGTTTATCCAAGAGAAGCAGTGTTCTGTATGCACGACTGCATGCCATTATCATGCTCTGGCCCGAGGAACTGAATACAAAGGCCACTTTAAGCAGAATTGTCAACAGTGTTTACCAAACCCCAAGAAATACTTCCAATTCAGGATTGTTTTGAACCATCATAAACAGCAATGTCTTGCAGGTCGCATTACTCTACACCAGCGTCACTATTCATACTACTGTCCTAATCAGAAACTGGTTATTTGTTTTTGAATTCTAGTGCAGATATCTATCCGTCTTTTAGATTCCAGCGTACGGTTCATTTCCTGGCAGGACTGGGTATACTGAAAGGTTTTCCTTGAGGAAGCCGAATCTCCTGCTCAGTGCTTAAAGGCTTAAACAAGTGAGGCATTGAGCGAGCGAGCAGGGAGGAGCGGAGTGTGCTAACCCAACCACATGAAGGACAAAACCTCGCTAGACCTCACATGGCCCGGGAATTGTGAACTCATTAGACCACACAAAACGAACTCTTTTTTTTCTTTTTTTTTTTCTTTTTATGCAGTGCTTTCACACATATTTTCTTTTCTGGCAACAGGAACCACAGAGAAAACCTTTTTTCAGCTTATCGCTTCATGACTATTTGGCAAGGCAGTTACCTCACATAATTATAGCATCGGAAATAACTTCATTAATCTAATTGATTTACTTTGGAAATTTTGAAAGCAATACAGTTATTAGCGTTTTTTTCCCCCCTCAGGATGCCATCATGTGTTTAAGCGTTTAGCTTTTTCTTCACAGACATGAGATTCTTTGCTACAGTTCAACACTGGATACTTGTGTGTGTTAATGAGAGAGAAAGTCTAAGAGAGTTTAAAAAAGAGGGAGGGTAAATATTCCACAGCCAATGGCCTGATCTCTGTCAGGCCATTTACTCTTCGCAGTCCCCGTTTCAGACCATCCATGCCCTGACAGTGAGCCCCCTGTCTCTCTTCCGCAAAGCGGCATTCCGGAAAATATTCCACACAGATTTATGAGGCCACGCTTTAGAATCAAACACCAAAGCGGGAAGAAAACAAGCCAGGCGGTGTTTTTGGTTATGGTGTGGCATGCGAGCCAGGGACTGAATCATGCACCAGTGGCTTGGCCACGTTGTCTTATATCACCCATTTGCTGTCATTCTAACCCGCTTTCCTTTTGAAGGTCAGACTTGCTCCTACACACTTAGTTCGCTGGACCTGTTTACAGAATCCTGGTCAATTACTAAAAGAAGTGTGGTTAAAAATCAAGAAGATGAAGAAGGCGATACCACCAATTTGAGGCTGTTTACAGGAACTTAAGATGGGATAGAAGACAGTAGTTCGGAAAAGCCACTTTACAAAACTGAACCATTTGAATTCCCAGCTCTACAGTGATTAGCTTGTAGAGAGAGCTACAGAAACTGAAATGTTATTGGTAAAGTAGCGACGATTAACTTGAATTTTGCACTGAAGTATTAATGTAAAAAATTAAATGATGTGGTGTTTATCTCCCCTATTCAGTGTTTAACTCAAAAAATCAGCTAGATACTTAGTAGAAAGTTAGTGCAATACATCTGTTTATATATAAATCAATGTTTAATCTCTTCGATTCAAATATTATGTCTCAGCTAGCTTCATTTATGAACTCAGACTTGCCCATTCACATTTAAATCGTAACAGAGCATAAACTGGATTTAAATCTGCCTATGATTAAAATTTCAAAAGCATCAAATCATGCTTGCAAATAAACATTACCTGTCCAGATGATGCAATTCTGGATCATTTTCATCATAAGGCTTTAGCAAAAAATAAATAATTAAATACAAGAACATCCGCATGAGAGTCGATTACCAGGTACATTTGTGTTTGGCTAGCAATAAAACATGAGCTTTTACATATCAGATCTTACTGTTTACTCTACTGTTTTGCAGACAGCCAATGTTTACCTACTGCTCAGAAAGACTATGACTCAAGCGTGCAGTTCTGAAGAAGTATAACAATGCACTGAAGTGCAAAAAAGGCTTGGTTAAAATGAATCATGAATTTAAAGAGACTTCCTACTGTATTTTCAAATCAATGGTCAACTGTATTGACACTGGAGATTAAAGAAAGTAGGGTGATTTATTCTAGTCACATGTACTTTTCAGCACAGTAAAATTCTTTCTTTACATAGCCCAGTGATGTTAGGAAGCTGGGGTCAGAGCACAGGGTCAGCCATGATACAGCGGCCCTAGAGCACAGAGAGTTAAAGGCCTTGCTCAAGGACCCAGAACGTAGCACCTTTGAGATTCTACAGCTTGAACCCCTAAGTAACCCAGAGCCTTAACCACTGAGCTACCACTACCCAAAAAAAAGATAAAAATAGATAAGGTCAGATATTGCTGACCTTTTATAGCATATATTCATTCAGCTTTAATATGGAATTCATCCTGGTCGGGGTCACAGTGGAATTGGAACCTATTCTGGAAAACATGGGGTGCAAGGGGGAAATATATCCTGGATGTAACAACCTTTATTCACACATTAAAAGACCCCTATGGTCAATTTAGTGTAGCCGGTTCACTATATGCATGTTTTAGTAGGTCGAAGGAAACCAGAGAACCTGCATGAAGCACATACAGTCCCACAGGAGCATGTGTGCCTAGACTGTGAGCCTATATGTGGCAGCCCTGATATCTTGGAGGTGTGTGTGTGTGTGTGTGTGTGTGTGTGTGTAGGCTGGATGTAGGCAGGCCCTGGTTGATCTGAGATCAATAATTGGATAAAAAGCTAATGATACAAAACGTCTGGTCCAAAGAGGGCATCTGAGGTTAGGACATGGATAACAGTTTCATTATTTATCAGCATGGGTATGCACACACACACACACACACACACACACACACACACACACACACAGTTCATGCTTTGTCCTTTTACCTGACTTGAACCCTTACAGCCGATCCACTGCCAAAATTCAATAACTTCATTGAGTGAGAACCCTCTATATAAATCTCCTATCTCCTTCAGTACAAATTAAAAAGCCAACACGTTCCAATTAATTCCACTTTCCAGTGGGATTTTGTTGTTTCAAAGCAGGCTGGCAGGTCACTTGATGAAAACGGGTCGAGGTTGAAGCAGGAGCATGACTGCCCTAATCATGTAGCAAAGATTTGATCTCGTCACGCTAATGAGAATCAGCTGCGCACTGTGCTATCTCATAAACTCTGCTTAACAATATAACTTTGGTGGTGTGATTCAGGAAATCCAATATCCACAGTAGAGGGAGATGGAGAGAAACCGCTGTTTGATTGAGTGCAGTAAAAAGAGTCAGCCCTTTATTTGTTAGGTCTGACATTTTCTACGCCCGCTTTAAGGTCTCTAAACTGCATAGATACAGTATGGAAAGGATGTGTCTGGTGCATGACAGAGTGATATGTATTAGGATATGGAAATTACTCGGAATCGACATCAGCTCACTTTCCACTGCTGTGTAGCACACACTACATTTCCTCTGCAGCATACAATCTAGGCTTGAATCTGCTTACCCCTGTTTAACTAAATAGCTGCATAAATATTGCACAATATAAAGTGTAATGTATTTATTTAATGCCGTACAGACAGCAGGAAGATCTATTGAACTAATGTGTGTTTACCTGTCAATCATCAGGCAAACATTATACCAGGAAGTGAGTAAATTAGAACAAAAGGCCTGTAAGTTGGATAGAGTTGGAAAGTGATGCAGAGCACTTGTCCCATATCCAGCTAACAATTATTAATCCTATATAACAATTGTGTAAGAAAATGATCCGGTGTGCTGTAATAGAAAAAAAAAATATATAACAATGATGTAAAGCAGTGTAAGTTTTGATAAACAAGTTTACAGTTATGTTGTGGAATGTCTGTGAAGCAAGCTAGTTCCTGTTCTTCTGGCACAGGGACTCTCTAAAGCCTCGTAAAGCTTAAAAAAATCTCCCGTGTCTGAAAGATCAGAAATCTGAAAGACCAGACGAATCTCTCTGACCCCAGAGACTCCCGTATCGGCAATTACAGCCGTGCAATATGTGGAGAGTCCAACGCACAAGTCCGGTAATGATAACGTAACGTATTACAATAAACGCATTCATATAAGCATGTGATTTGAATTACAGCCAGCACTGCTGTCAAACTTTAGCAAATTTTATATTTGACTAATCAAAATCCACAATTCATTCACTGTGCTGCCATAGTTGCTAGAAACAGCATCAAGAACATTTCTGCTATTTGAGTTATTTTCTATTTGTCTCATTTTGTCTCACTGTGCAACTTTGTAATTATAGTGTGAGCAGATGTTTTTTGAACATTGCAGGAATGTTAATTTTGCAACCACCCAGCCTAACCCATCGTGAATGTTAGCAAATATTAATACATTACGGAAAGTTCTGCTTATATGGCATCATGGAACTACGTGGTTTCCGACTAAATTCTAAAAAGTCAAACCGTTCAAAACATTGGGAAAATGTTAATCAAAGTAATTAAATTGGAATGAAATCAGAATGCTTTGCTGTTAACCAGTTTATGCAATTACACAGATCTCAATGTATCATGAAGTGTGTAGCATGACATGATAACAAGGCAAACAAGTGCTTTATAGATAAGTGCTTGATTATATATTATATATTAGTAGAAAATATAAGCTTGCAATGTCCTTCAAAACAAATGGCTGGATTTATTTCCTAAAAAAAAAAAAAACCACAACAAGCAACAAACAAGCTAGAGGAATAAAAAACCTAGACAAGCATGAATATATTCCATCAGTCGAACATATGAGCACTAACCCAACTGTAAACTTGCAGCTTCCCTGTAATGATAATTTCTTACTTAAGTTAGACCATTTACACCACAGTGACCTTCTTCTGTGTAATGAAAGTGACTGATCATTCCTCTGAACTTCTTACACAAGTTGTTTTAGTTAAATAATTACCCACATGGCAATGAAACAAAGACTGCATATTAAAAACTGGCCTGTTTTTTGGCATCAAACCACAAACAGGAACTAAAACTCTGACACTCAATTTATTGAATCCTTTGGCAACTCTTTTACCATGCAGCTTTGCAGGACCAGGTCCTATTTAAGAATCAAAACAAAAGAGTCATGCGAATCTAAATAATCTTCTCTGTCTTTTTCTCTCTTTCTCGCTCTGGTTGAGTTTGTTTGAAAACCCGCAGGCCCTTTGGCAGAAGAGCTCACAGAGGAAGGGTAGTGTGTCTGCTTTATGGCTGTGCTGACGTCAATGGCATAATTCAGATAGTTAGCAGGGTGCATTGCTCTCCACCAGGCCTCTGCCAAAACCCGACACAGACTTCCTTCTCTGAGCCAGGCAAACATCTGCTCGTCTAATACAGACACAGTTTGTAACTCAGACCTGCCTGCCTGTTGGTGCCCAGGGTGTCTGATTTTGTTTTGAAACCATGCTTTGACTTTAAGAATATGGTTTCACAGCACATAAAACGCATCTACACAAGAAAAAATCTATTCTGTTATAAAGGACAGGAAATGGTACGTATCTGGACTGATTCCTGACTGTGTATTCACAGCAGCCTCTGTGACACTTACATTTCTCGTGTGACTTCTTGTTCATTGTTTTTAGAAAACTCTTTTGATTCAAATCACAGGCAGAAAGAAAAAAAACTGCAGCTCAAACATCTGTACAAGAGATCCATTGAGGCCTAGAAAACTAAAAATATAGTGTTCGAGCTACAAGTATGCGTCTCTGATCATGAGCAGATGGACTGCACGAACAAGTTTTAGAGCATTCGATCTTTCGAGCAAGTGTGCCTCATGCCTGGCACAGAGGTATCTGCCCTTTCTGTTCCCCCCTAAAGATAGTCATGTTGTGTGTGATGTGGCCCTGATGCCCCAGCTGCCACGAGATGCTCAGCGAAGCCGCGCTGCACTTTTGCAAAAGCCAAGCTCTCCCATTACCACCCAAACTATTTGAGTCAGCAGTCAGCTGAGGAGGGGGTACGGAATTTAATCACCTTTCACCTCATAGGTCTGATATTTTATTTTGCTACAAGATTACACAATTGTTATTCTTGGTTTGAAATTGGAAACTAGTTGCTTGAAAAGTTACATTGCGTCGGCATTCAGAATTATTCACATTCGCAAAGTTAGAATTTGTTAAGGACAGTGGATTGAAATTCTCAATCATCATCACAATTGCAAAATATAACAATATACTGTAATAAATAATATACATATAAAAATAATAATAACAATAACAGCATAATAGGGGCTATGGGCAACTGATAGGAAGGTCGAGGGTTCAAGTCCCGGTATTGCCAAGCTGCACCCTTGGGGCCCTTGAGCAAGGCCCCTAATGCTCTGTGCTCCAGGGGCCATGTAACATGGCTAAACTGCACTCTGATCCCAACCTCCTAACACCTTACTTTCTTTCTTTTTCTTGTTATAGGAAAGTGTTCAACAATGGGATGTGGCCCAATGTGAAGCAATGTTACTGTTACCACCATGGAGATGATTATTTGCCTATAACACCATGTCCTGAAGTGTTTTATTCACATTTTAGCAGCTATCAAACAACCATTATTTCCTCACTAATTGCTATTTTATTTCTTTTGAAATAAAAAATCTGTCATGATTTCTTTCCCTAACAAACAGAGTGCAGCTGCCCAAACTTTTTCCTATGAAGGGCCAAAAATTAAACCTGGTTGAGATCTGTGGGACAAAAAATACATATTGCATTGTACGAAACATTATATTAACATTAAAGTTGACGTGGTTCTTAACATTTTACAATTTCATAATATTTAAAAATAAACAGAAAGCTTGACTTTGTACCTAATGGCTTAACTAATGCATATTTTCCAAGTTTCAATTTAGTGAATATTCCAATAAAATAATCCAATTTACTGTACAATAAAGTACAAAAGAGTTCAATGCCTAATACCGCTATTCAGTGACCTCCGAGGCGAGCCATTAAGCTGGTCCTTATTTTTTAAATGATTTTTTCCAAATGGCATGCCTTTTTTTTCCCTCTTCTAATATACGGCATGGCAAAAAATCAACAATCACCACTGGCTACGTATTCATTCTCAAACTCTCAATATGTTATTTTCTTTCTTTTGCCATATGCTGACACAGTGACTGGAACTGAAAGAGAAAATTTTCTCCTAGTCCATTGACAAAAAAAAAATTACACCAAAATCTAGAAATAAAAACCTTTTGAAAACAAGGCCTATGCAATACACTGAGCAATAGCCAAGCTGTCAAAAATAAATGCAGTTTACAACCTGGAGCTGAAATGAAGGTAAATTTCATGGCTCTTAAGCCGAATGAGGAAAAGTGGAGTACCAGATATCTGAAAGCTCTCATATCAATTCCTTTAAAAACACAATGCAGGACATGAAGAAAAAAGTCAAATATTTCTCTTTTACTACAAATAAATTTATCAAAGAATAATAAATTACTGGTGGTTGATTGATTTATTCTGAGTAGCATATGAAAGCTCCATGGTCTGAAACCTGCTCCATAAATTAGAGAGAAAGGTAGAAGAAAACCGCATAAATCAGTGCCAAATGATCACTCGTTTGACATACTATACTATACTAGGTGGAATAATTAAATTGCGAATTGTGACAGCGAGGTAATAAATAAACAAAACGTCTTTTTGGATCCACCATGTTCCTGTTGACTATTTGAACAATCTAAAAGTACCTAAATGTTGCACCTGCAAATGTGAAACATTATTCCCATGAGAGGAAACTTCATATTTCATTTCACACGTAACCAGGCCTTAAAGTGTAGCACTGCTTCTGGCTTAGTTTCTATTAATGTAATTTTATTGTAATGATCTTATACAATTGCAATTGCTAGCATAAAATGGTATGATAGATCATTAATGGTCCACATAGTCAGAATTTGAAGCAAACATTGGCCAATGTTCTAAAAGTAACCAATAAAAAAAACCGCAGCATTAACACTAACTGCCTCAACACAGCATATCCACTCTTCTGATGTTTGACTAGATTGTGGAGTTTAGTTGTGGAGATTTGTGTGAGCTTTATTCAGCGACAAGGGTGTTAGTAAAGTCAGATACTGGTGTAGCATAGGGCAGACTGGGATGCACTCAACATTCCAAATAACCCTAAAGTTTTTCAATAGGGTTGCAGTCAGAGCTCTAAAACAGGCCACTCATGATCTTCCACTCCAACCCTTGCAAACTATATCTTTATGGAGGTGGCTTGGTGCACAGGGGCATTGTCATGCTGGAACAGGTTTGGGTCTTCTAGTTTGAGTAAAAAAAAAAAAATGTACTGCTACTGAATCCAAAGACATCCTGTACAATGTGTACATCCTGTGCCTCCAAATTTATGGAAAAAATATCAGGTGTCCAAATACTTTTGTTGACATAGTGCCTTACTGAGGTCTATTTTATAGAGCAAACCCAAAATACTTCCTAGTCAGTTATAAAAAAAAAGTAATATAAATGACTAAATCGAAGTTGTATGTGTATGTGATATTCAGATATGTCTAGTTGTCTTTAAGTAAAAGTGTTATTTAACATTTATTTCAAAGAAGACACCCATACACAGAGGTGTTCCTTTGATTTGTCTGAAAGAAGGAAGTATTTTAATAATAACATGGCTGTTTTGGAAAAGAAGTTAGTGAGGAAACAAATGTTTATTGGTGTTATAACGCAAATGATAGGGACTAACTTGTTTTGTGGACGTTCCAATGAACAATAAACAGATAAAAAATAATCCGTTTATGGTCCCGTGTAACATTGTGGAACGCTTGCAAAATAAGTTAGTCCCTGTTATCACGTGCTATAACACCAATAAACATTTATTTCCTCACCAGCTTCCTTTCCATTGTTACTCATTATTTAATAATAATAATAATAGTACCTTTTTAACCTGTAATTCCTGAGAAATTGAAGTGATATACTACACTGAATGGATAACGTATTGGGACACTGTATTTTCCAGTCATATGAGATTCTTCCCTGAACTGTTACCGTTGGAGGCACAAAGATGTATAGAATGTCTCTGAATGCGGAAGCACTGAATTCTACCTTTACTTGAACTACCCAAGCCGGTTCCAGCATGACAATGCCCCTGTGCACAAAGCCAGAGATAAACTTTACATGGGTTGGACTGGAAGATCTCAAGTGGCCTGCTCTATAAAGCTCTGACCTCAAGCCTATTGAACAGCTTTGGGATAAACTGGAACACTGAATGCACCCCCCACCTCCTCACCATACAAAAACATCACCACATTGTTCATTGTACTACAAAAAATCCCCTTAAGTGTTTTATTCGTTATTTCCTGTACATGACCACCTACAATGACATGTGATCCCGATCTGTCATTAAATCCTAACAATTACAATGCTAAAATGCCTCCATACAAAATCTGTTCTTATAGAAGAATGAGAGATTCAGCATGTGATAAAAGCCTCCTGATGTTCCGTATCATACGGCAGTTTAATGGTTCATGTCATTTTTGCACCCTTCTAGCCATTTTGAAAGGTCAACTGTTTTAGTGCCCAGGGTTTTACACTTACTCCATCCCTATTCCCAAAACACACACCCCTCTCACTGGAGACCAGGTCTGTTTGAAAATATTTGCAATGATGTCATCCTATCTCTAGGGGTTTGGAGTACATAAACATGGCACGCGGCTCAGATCTAAGGCCAGTTTGGCACATAGGAGTGGACCGATGGCTTTGGGACAGCGGTGTGGTATTCCTCACCTCCACACACAGAATCAACACACGCCGTACATCAGTCGAGGCAGGCGGCCTGCTACGACATGTAAACATCACACGTAAAGTTTCTCACATTCGTCAAAGTCATCTAGTGGTCAAACGCCATCACGTAGGCATGTCCGTGCACTGGTATACACACAAACACACACACTTAAGAAGAAAGTTGCTCGGATTCCTGAGTAAAAGAAACTAAAATTTAAGCCAATCCACAATAAACACACACACACACACACACACACACACACACACACACACATAGCCAGACACTTGACTCAGTAGGGATGTGGAGTACAGAACTGCTCGAGCCGTCATGGTTATCACACAGACTTCCTTTGGGCTGACGTTTTCCCGACAGACGGAAAGAACCCTGTGTGTTTGGGTGGCCTGTTGCTGCCACTGTTACTATGGCTACTATGCCCAAGACAGATGATGGGAAAAGATTTGGCTGACGATGCTCTGCTGTTCCTAGACGGTGCCTGTGTTTAGTGAGTGTCTGTACTTTATAAATGAAGTCTTTTTATTATAAGTGTGTCTTTTTTCTTTTTACATTACAGGAAATAAGCGAGAGGAAGGAGACAGCAAAAAGGAAAGAGCAAACAATGCAGACAGTGACAGATAATAATTTATAAGGAAATTTATTTAATTCACTCTGTATGGATCATTTCACAAAAAAAATAAAAATAAAAAAATATAAACTACGCCCATGACTGTTTCACAGAAATGACTAAAGGCAAACCCAGACAAATGTAATACTGGAAACAAAAAATAAATAAATGATCACAGATAAGACATAATGGTGCAAGTAGGTTTCAAGCTGGACTTTGGACCAGGCATAACAGTGTGCTTAAAAGAGTAGCATTAATAGAATGTTTCCTATTTTTTTATTACTGTATGAGGACAAACAATCCATTAGAAGGCCTGGTTAGCCCGTTTAATGGTGCATGGTGGCGTGTGAGGTCAGCCGAGGCCTTGTTCTGGAAAACCGCCTGGATAATAATGTGTCAACCGACTCGTAACACTACATAGCCTGGGAACAAGCAGAAAGTGTGGGAGACAGAGCGAGCAAACAAGGCCACACACACTGTGTGTGTCTGAAGGCTGGGGAAAAGTGACCTGACACGACTTGGTCACTGAGCACATTATATCACATGTCAGTTTGAATACATATCACTACTTTTTATTTCCTATTCTTTTTTCAAATAATAAAATGTTTTTTCTTTATTATAATCAGAGCAATTTTCCCAGGATTACAGTTTCAAAATTATTAATGAACACATATCACACAGTTTATTGTTATATTTAATGCTGTGAAACTTTTAGGAGACAAATTAGTTCCTGTTATTGCTTACGCTATAACAGATACATCTATAATATTGTTTCTTAAATATAATAAACACAAAATGTTACAGAGAAACCAGAAAGCTCTCTTTCGTTGTAGGAAACCTCCTAGCATTACAAAGCAATGCCACTGGAGACTCCTAACATAAATGTGTGCCCACTGAAAGCTTCACCATAGTGATGAAATGGCTGTCTATTGGAACATGACATCATCAGCAGGGTTACAAACCCATGCAACTATGCAGCGTGATGTGTCTGACAAAACAGGAAGTGCTTGTTTTATTTCCTGCATACCATCATAAAGCTACTCAGAGTAAGTTTTCCTGTGCTGATGAATAGTTCGGATGGTCACTCACTCTCACACATACAATCAGAGTAATAGAAAAATGCACCTAGAACCTAGACACACATACACAATATGGGCAAAAGAACTGGGGCACCTGACATTTCCAGCCATATGTGGTTCCTCTCCAAACTGCTACCACAATGTTGGAGACACAAAACTGAACAGGATGTCTTTTGTAGTGGTAGCATTCAAATTTCTCTTCATGAAGCTAGCTGATCTAAACCCATGGCAATGCCCCTGTGCACAAAGCAAGCTCCATGAAGGTATAGTTTACATGGGTTGTAGTTGAAGATCTTGAATAGCCTGCTATAAACCTCTGACCTTAACCCTATTGAACACCTTTGGGATTAACACTGACTGCATTCAAACGTTTTTGTGGCTGAGTGGGTAAACATTTCCACAAGCACCCTCCAAAATCTAGAGGAACGTCTTCCCAGAAGTGTGGAGAGCAATTATTAGAGCAAGTGGGGGCTATGTGTGGAATGGGATGTTCATAAAGCACATAGCAATGTTATGGTCATCTGTCCACAAAACGTTTGTGTGTATATATATATATATATATATATATATATATATATATATATATATATATATATATATACATATATATATATATATATATATATATATATATATATATATATATATATATATATATATATATATATACGGTACACAGTATATATATATATACATACACACACAAAACTGGAACATGTGTCAAAATCATTATAAGAAACAGTAAAACAACCACACGTAACTTCTGACATTAATTTCAGCTATTACTTTTTGTGGTTGTGGAAACAAATGCTGAGCTCATGTCTTCTCCTAAGCAGGAAATTAACAAAACCTCAATGGTCAAGCTTTCACTGCTCCAGGATTATTCCCTAATATTTCTCCTGGAGACCACATGCTCCATTTCAGCTGGACCCCCCACCTGGGCTTCCCAGTGACGATGACAGTGACGCAGGTACTTGTTCCTTGGACTGGACCACCATAAAGCCCACCATTGTGCTTCTCTGTGCAAGAAAGACTTCAAATGCCTTAGATAGATTACACTAACTGGGGAGCTTAATTAGGCCTAATGCAGCTGGATTTGACAAAATTACCACTCCGTAAAATAATAATAAAAAAAGTTCAGCTTTCATAGCAATGGTCAATCCAGCTTTACGGCACTAAGCTTAAATCAATAAGACTGAATTATTCCATGCGGACTCAAGCTGTGATCAGTGCTCGATGTTCAAAACATGCATGCTGATCCCTTCCAGTGAAGGTTTATAGCTCAGAGTGAACCTACGTCAGGGTCTGTACCGAAAGCGCTGCACTGATATTGTGAATCTGAGCTCTCAGCAAGGGTCAAGCTTTTGCGTGAGGAGAAACGTAAGAGGCCTACACGTGCTTTTACAATCCTCTAGAGTAGTCACAAGACACGAAAACCCAGTTTATCTTTCAAATTAAACTTTGGAAAAAAGCCCTGATAGTTATTATTTTTTTTAAAACAGATGGAGAATCTTGCTGTCAGTCATACAAGAGAAACGCCTAGTGAGCAAAAAAGAGAAGGTTCTTGTTATTTGAGCTCAACCCATAATGTTACTGAGAAACCGGTAAGCGGCGATTAAAAAATTCCTGACACTAAAGAGCTCCTTCTATAAATGTTAAATAAAGCTCTATGTACAGAACAAGCATCTGAGATGAAACATGAGGTGAAAGATCATGTTTTATGGTCTGGGCAAATAAAATTAACTAAAACAACGATGGTGCAGTCTTAGTTGTAAGGAAGAAAATATAAAAGTTGGAAATCAAATGCAGAATAATCTACTGACATAGCATACAGAATATAACAGATTTAAATGATCATTGTTCTGCTATGGGAGTATAGTGTTTTACATCACTATCAGATGTAAAGTAGAACCTTCTATAAACTCCTCTAATGTATCCTTTGTTACAAACTGTTATGTCAAATGGGTTACCAACAAGACAGGTAAAAGGAGCTGATTGAATATCCCTTAAGAAAATGTAAATGAATACCATTCTACTGAATAATAATCCCCTAATCAGGTCATTGTGAAAGTGACTATGCCCATGAGTATAGAAATGTTTCATTACAGTCAGAAGAACTTTGTATTCATTTGTAGTGACGCTTCCTCTAGATCATACCAGCAAAATAAATACATGCACCCCATACACACCCTGTATAACATTTGTCTCCCATCTGTATGTAGCACATATAAGCATATAAGTGTATTTACAGTTATATCAGTTCAAAAATATGCAGAAAACACCAACAGCATTGCATGTCATTATTCTTATCAAGCCAGTAAATCTGGAAAAACTCAGCTTTTCCTTTCTGTCTTTAGTCTCTGTTATTCCTCTTCCTGTCTTAGATCTGTGACTATGAATGGACAACTGTGAGCCAAGCACCAATGAGGGACATGAGGAAGTGATGCTGCGTAGACATAAATGAGCAAAACGAGGCAAACACTCACGACGACGATGTAGTTATTTGTTCCTACAGACTGCTCCGTTTCTCATGCTGCAATAAAGAATCCGGGCTAATTATAGCCCCTGACTCTTCTTCCTGAAATTGAGACAAGTGGAAAATAAACTATAAAAGAAAAATGGGTTTCCCTGCAGGGAATAGGAAATAGATGGACCTTTACTGGATGTAAGACTAACTACTCAGCCGAGTTTATATCAACACTACCCTGTTCAAATAATCTGCTCTGGTCCAGCAGTTTAACTGGAAGTGGACCTATATCTGACACCTGTCTCGTTATAGACAAGCAGCACTGTGGAAACTTACTGTAACAAGCCTGCCCTTCAGGATTGTTTTTCATTTTAATCTAGTTATCATTCCATATTAAAATGGCATGGCAGTGATATGGCTGTTATGCCAAGGACACACTGAGCGGCGTTTTGGGCATTGCTTTAGGGTTGGGCTAGCTGTTGGAAAAGACTTGAACTCCCAAATGCATGAGCAAATAACATCTTAGTCCTCAAACACTCCAACGTTGTCAAGTTATGATCAATGGCAGAGGAGTGAACAGGGATAATGTGTGCTCAAAAGAAACTGTTTGCCAATGGAGAAGAGTACACTGTGTAAAGGCCATGCTCTCTAACTTTGGGATGGTTTTAAGCATATATACACTATTATTGTATAAAGCTGGAAACCTAATTTTGTTTGCTGATAAAGACAGACAGACTGATAAGAAAATCCATATGCATGCCAGACATGGTATACTACTCAGTACTTATCTTTGTTGTGACTCTTTTGTGTTCTTAGTAAGACAAACCCTCACCTTAAAAGGCAAGTGAAAAAGTCCTGAAATACACATCCTTATTATTATTATGATAAAGCCCAGGTGAATTCTCATATCTGAAGGATTCATTTGTTATAAAAGCAGCAGTTTAACCCGTATTAATATTATAGGTTTGTTCATTCACAGGAACTACATCTACTACTGCATCTACTACTAGGGACAGAGAAGTTTTTGTTTTCTCTGGTTTCTCTATAAGATTTTGTCTTTGAGAGAGAAACAAAGAAAGGATGAAAAAAACATTTATTTCCATCTTTATTTCTCTTGCGATTCAGACTTTATTACTTACGATTTCGACTTTATTTCTCAGAATTCCCGCTTTATTTCTCAAGATTCCGACTTTATTTCTTGAAATTCTGATTTTTTTTTTTTTTCTGAAATAGGCTACAGTCAATAGATCGGTCTGTGAAACCATGGCTAAAATCATAGAGGACTATTTTACGCATTATTTTACAAACTGCTCTCACCCAAGCAGACGCAGCCATTGTAGCTCCTGTCATTATAACGCTAAAGAGGGAGCACAATAGTTAGCTTAAGCTACCTCTTGGTTGTTAGAAATGAACTCAGAACTGGAAGAAACAAAGTCAGAATTGTAAAAAATACGGTCAAAATTAGGCATACAGTACTGTTTTTCCAATAGGGTGGAAATGGGCTTTCATATGAAAGTGTCTTTCACAATGTTTTTGCAATGTGATGTTCATTAGTAAACTATAAAAAGTAACTTTATCAGATTACACAAGCTAAAACATTTTGACAAGTTCCTTTTAAATTGTTAGACTCTTAACAAGGAAGTGCATGTGAATTTCTTTTCAACTTCCCACACTATCTTTTATAAAGAAAAGTCACTTATCAAATCAAAACAGACTTATCATAACAAACCACTCTGATTACTATTAAGTGCTAGGATCCCTTTAGTCACAGGTGGACTGATGACTTGCAGCAGTATAAAGGGGAAAAATATCATCAAGCTTAACACCTCCAAGATGCTTTCCCAGTGGTATACTTTGTAAAAAGTGCGCCTGAAAAAAGCAGACCGCTCCACGTGTCTGTTTGTGTTCGTGATAAGACGTGCAGACGTACAGGCCACACACAAACACTGCGATAAGAATAGAGTCATGAACAGCACCTGTTGGAGGCATCATAAGGTTGACAGACTGGCAATCTAAGCGGTAGGCTTCTGGAATAACAACTTTGAAGTGTCTACGTGACAGAGCGAGTGCCTCTGCAGTGTCTACGTGAAATAAAAAAAAAAACACGTCACCTTTACCTATATCAAGCAATTCTCGTAGATAGCTAACTTTATACCTGTTTTGATAGATTTTTATGGCTAACTTGAGTATTGTATGAAACCCTACATTATGGTGCATGCACTATATGAACAAAAGTTGAACAGATTCGTATGTGCTTTTTGAACATACCATTTGACACTTAGTCCCCATTTGCGGTTGTACAAAAATCCACACTTCTGAGAAGATGTTCCTAGTCAGGTACTGCAGTAGGGTGAGGATCCCTGTTGTAGAGTCGGTGTTTAAATTCATCCCAAAGGAGTTAAGTGTGATTGAGGTGAGAGCTCTGTAGCAGGCCTCTCAAGGTCATCCAATCCAACTCATGTACAACATATCTTCATATATTCAATTTGCACATTGGCATTGTAATGCTGGAACAGATGTGGGTCTCCTAGTTCAAGCAAATGGAAAATTTTTATTCTACAGTATCCAAAGACATCCAATACAACGGTGTGCCTTCAACTTTGTGGTAACAGTTTTGAGAACAACCATATCACTGGAAAAGTCAGGTGTCCCAATATTTTTGTCTATATAGTGTATATAAAAGTCACTGCATGTGGCATTAAAAAACCACGTTCAGAATTTATATTCAGTCTATGTTCTGTCATGATCTATTTTCTTTTCCTCTATTACCTCAAACAGTCTCACCACTTTACATCATCTCAGCACCACACACTAAGAGAGCACCTGAGGATATGGAACTGTGTTATTATCTTCACACATGCCTATCAACAGAAATAAACTTTCCTTTCGTAAAGCAGGAAAAGAAGCACACCACAGAGGATAAATATTTCTGCAAAAAATTATCCCTTTACAAGAAAATGTAAATAAATCTTAACTGGATGTTACAACCTGAAATGTTAACATAATTTACACCACAAGTAGCAAGTAAAAGTTACAAACGAACTGTTGTTTGACATAATGATTCAAATAAGCTATGCTATATTGCCCACATTAACAAATATACCATTATCTCTCTAGCCAATAGGCATTAATCGTTGTTGCAATCATGGATCGTGATGTTAATTCTCAAGTTTCAATATTGAAGTAGAACTGAAATCCCTTCACTCTACTGATTATAATTTTGGACATGGAGCTTTATAATTAAAATTAATGGAAGGAGACTCAAGTTTTAGAACTGATTTTGTATTGGTTTCTGCCACAGCAGAATATTTAGCATAGAGGACTTTTCCCAGTTTATCCAGTTTGTTTTGTCTTTTGTCATAAATTCAAAACAGAAAGAGACTGACATTTACATAATGCAAGTGATAACAGGAAGAGCTTTTTTTCATGGACATTCCACAACATCTGGTGCAACTATAAAATAATGAAAACAGTATGATGTTGACACCCTGCTATGGTATAACAGGAATGAAACATTTCAGGATGGTTATGAATTAACACCTTCCCGTTGTTGATGGTTTTCCTATAACAGCATACATAACCTCTTTTATTCCCTCCCTAATGCTCTAGTGTTCTACTTTAGCTTCTTACATTTCAGAATTTATAAAAAGAACAGAGCAGATTTAGACAAGGGTGAACAAAGTACACAAAGCATGTACTTTAGTTAAAGTAGAGATACAGTGCTCCCTTTAAACTTTCACTTGAGTAAAAGTACAAAAGCATTTGCCTCAAATGTACTTAAGTATCCAAAGTACTGCGATTTATTACAGCTAGAATACCGTATTATAATTTTTGTCACAGGTCTGTTGCTTAACCAACTCAGTTTATGTAAAAGATTCTAATGTCACTTTTAGCAAACCAATTTATTGATAGAATGATATTAATCAAATACTAATTGATATTAAAATTATAGCTAAACAATTTCCTATAGAACCAGCTGAAATAACGGGATTTCAGAGCAGGCATTTTTAATTTAAGGTTTATTTGTATTATTACTTTTAAAATATTCTCTTTGCTGTTGAACTGATGCTGAACTGTATATTTGTGCTAATAGATACCCCAAAGTGGCAATCAAGACAAGTTCAAAACAGAGCACACACTCTCCCCTGATTGGTGGCCTGCTGCATGCTTTTACAGTTTTTATCCAAAGTTTTATCAAGTTAAAGTAAAAGAATCCCCAAATATAAATACTTAAAGTACAGATAAGTGCATTGACGAATTACATTTACATTGTTACTGTCCACCACTGGATTCAGAGACTTGTTCACATTACGATGCATATCTAAGCATTACAGTGATACATAATTATGATTGCCAAGGATGTCTTTCGTCTTTAAACGTGTTTGTAGAAGAGAAATGTTCGATAATGTTGAGACAATATCAGGAAGCATTAATTCTGAATCCAACAAACTGCCTTTAAGTGAAATGTGTACCAAGGTATTACGCTGTAGGTGTGTATATGTGATTGAGGTGACACAACAGGATACAGAAGCACACATTCTGTTCTACCAACATGCCTTAATCTTAATGACAAATAATCACACACAGCTATAACGCGATACCAGCATAACAAAGGCAATTCCTGTGACAGGAAATAAAGGAAAGGAGTGCTTAAACACAACAATCAAGATTTATTAATTCAATAGAGAAGCCATCTATTAACGCATTTCATGGCATTTTATCTTGCACTAGGAAACACATATCACTGTTTTCCATAAGGCTTGTGTTAGGGACTTTAGCATTCTCCACGGCTAGATACTTCCTCAACGTGCTGATTGGGTTATACTGCATCTCAGACTGACTCTCAAAGTCCCAGATTTTCGAATGTTGGAGCAATGATAAATCAAATGCTTGGTTATAAAATGTGTGTGTGTGTCGACATTGCTCTGGCAGTGACCGTAACCTGTGTAATAATTTATTGCTCTTGTATTTGTTCGTGGAAACAAGTATGAAGAATGCTGTGGCCCGAAACGAATTCTCAAGTACTGGCAACCTCGTTTCTTCATTCTTAACACACAGATCATGCCTATGAAGTAAGACTGTATGATGACTAAAGACTAAATGTAGCTCCATTTACGTTAGCGTTGTGGCGTCATATGTACTTGTAATGTTCTTGATTACAAGAGCTGCAGGGGAACTTCACTAATTCTCTCTCACTTTCAGGACATTTCAGATAAACATATGATGTCAGCATACACACCAGAATATATAAAGGTATCGTTCACATAAGCATGCACGCATTATTCTCACGAAACATGACGCAATCTAAGCACCAATCATTTGCTTTCTTTTTTCAAATCTCATCAATCCTGAGATTTTGTTAATCTTCTTGTATTTCATCTGGCTCAGCTCTGACATGGCCCTGAAAAGGTCAACCACAGAGTGTCCATGGATAAGACAGGATTTAAGAGCACTTCAGAGTACAGCTTGTCCTGATAAAAGATATGAACTGACCTAGACTCAAGTCTGTATTTAAATGCCATCAATACTGTATATGTGCCTGTGTGTGTGTGTGTGAAAACTATGCTAGCAGCCAATTTTTCCGCCCAAAAAAGAAAAAAAATTAAAATCAACTTTTCCCACTCATTAACTCACAGGTAGAGTCATCGCTCGGGGTGTGAGAGAAGCTCACACGCACGCACACACACACACATGCTGAAAAACACCTCCAGGGTTCCGGTGGATTCCAACAGTGAGGGAAAAACAGGAAAAATCTGCGCTCTCCTTCCTGCCCTCTGACCCTGTTTGTGTGACACGCAGGAAGCAGTTTAGGAGCAGACAGGAGGTCAGAAGTTCTATCATTTTCATTGTCTCCATAGAGGAGAGTTACATCACTAACACGCAGCATACACGGAGACTCATAAAGCCTGAGAGTGTCACTGTGTCTGCGGAGGATATAGAGGATGTTTTTGTCAGGGCCATAAAGCATTATTTAAAAAAAAGAAAAAAAAGAAAAGAAAAAGAAAGTAAGATGGAGAGCACAGGTGTAAATAAGGAAAAATAATACATAAAAAATATTTAGATTTTTTTTTCTGACTTCATTAAAGTGTCTACATGTTGAATGACACAGTGAGCATAACTAAGCAAAAGAAGCTTGCATGACCTTGGAAGGTCATCAGGTTTTAGCATTGGCTTCAGAATATATATAAAAAAATAGGTGTATAGTGTTTAAGTTGTTTAAGTTTCATGTAAGAACTAAAACTCAACAGGAGTACAGTTACAGGAAAATAATCAACAATGGCTACAACATCCCAAATCGTTTTTGTTTCTATGATACCATCTGCCACATCATACCTTTTCTCCATTAATAGTTATATTTTATGTTGTGGTGAGTCCATGAAACAAGTCAGTTCCTGTTGGGAGAAGCACTAAAGCAGCTATAGACAGCTGTTTCCTCATAAGCCTCTTTTTTACTTTTGCAGCTCGTTCGAGAGAAACTGGGAAAGCACCAAGTCCTCTTTTTTCAATGCCCATGACTTCTGTATGATGTGTTTTTTACAGCCTACATCAGGGGTCACCAACCTTTTTGAAACTGAGCGCTACTTCTTGGGTACCGATTAATGTGAAGGGTTACCAGTTTGATACACACAGTTTTCAATTTGATCTGAAATAACAAATTTGCTCAATTTACCTTTTATTATATGTTATTATTAATAATTAATGATATTCATCTATGTAAAGACACTGATCATGTTAATGATTTCTCACAATAATTATTAACAATGATTTAACAAAAGTAGGAAACAGCTACTTTTTAGAAAAGCCCTGCAGGCACCATGTTGGTGACCCCTGGTCTACATTATATGGATAAACGTATCGAGACACCTGACTTTTACAGTCATACGTGGTTCTTCACCAGACTGTCAACACAAAGTTTTATGCACACGATTGTCTTTACATGCTGCAGAGTAGGATAGCAGACCCAAATCTGTTCCAGTATGAGCACAAAGCGACCTCCATGAAAATATGCTTTACATGGGTGTGAGTAGAAGAGTAGTAGAGCTCTTACCTCAAACCTAATGATCACCTTCGGGATGAACTGGAATGCTGTCTGCACCCCAGACCTCCTCACCTCACCTACTTAAGTATCTGACTTTAATAACATCTTCCTAGAATAGTGGAGGTTATAATAGCAGCAAATAGGGGCTACATGTGAAATTAAATTTTATGGAAAGGTGTCCACAAACTTTTGTCCATTTAGCAATTTATATGATAAAAAGATTTTGTGATCAATAAAGCTATTTGTCTGTCCGTCTATTTCACGGTTATGATTCAAATTCTCAACTTCAGTCTGCCAGCACAACTGCATTGTTCAGAATTTTTTAATTCTCCTGCCAGTAAAAAACAAAACAAAAAAAGTCCAGGTTCACTGTTGCACAATGCAGTGGTGTAAACATGTGGCATAGTTTTTAATAGTGTGTGCTAATGGCAATTGAACACAGTGTAAAAACAAATGAATAAGTAAATACCAATGTAACACACTGAGCCACTTAGTCACTGTGGGTTTGTATAATGGTAAGACTAATCAGGGCTGACTAGCTTCAGGAAGCGTATACCAGTCCACCTGGGCTGAGGGGAAGTCAACAAAAGCCGCACTCTGCAGACTGACGTCAATCACAACCCACTGCACCTGACAGGAACACCTCCTACTGACACTACACACCTCGCTCACTTATACTCCTCTCTACTCCGTCTCTAACCGGAGATTGTCTCTTTGTTCTTGTGTAAATGACTCTAGATTAGAGGAACTCATGAATCCTCTGAAATGGTAGTATGAGGAAGTTAGCAGCACCGATCTCACAGTATCGTTTCCTTTTACATCGAATCCAATTAAAAAAAACAAAAAAACAAAATGACATTAAAGATTTGCATTTTCAAAACTGAAACACCCTGAAAATCACACTCGGTGTGAACTGTTGTATGACGTGGAAGCTTTACATTACTCAATTACTTCATCCCTTCCAGTATTACTTCACCAAAAAACAAGCCGAGCAGCCAAGAAAATTTCTCAACTACTACAGCGTTCCTCCTGTTTCAAAGAAACGCTCATGTTCAGAGAAACACCAGCTTACATTTGTGAATTTCTGGTGTGACGCTCCATGTCTCCCTCAAGGCCAAAGCAGGGGAATTTGATGGAATTTTCCCAGCCATTATACCAAAGTGCTGACCTCCTAGTCAGACAAAACAGCCCCCCATAATGGTATTGTGTGGCTGGTTCAGCAGGTGTGTTTGTGTATAGTGTACTGTATAGTGTGTATAAGGGTGTAAAATCTATTAAGTATATTATTGTAATTATGCTGGCATTGGGTCAAATCCGGTAAGGAGTGTGTGTGCACACGTACACCATCATCAGTGCTATGCTGCACCCCAGTCTCCCAAGGCCTATAAACAGAAACAAGACTCAACAACGTCAAGTATGGGCAATATAGTACTCTGTGTGTGTGTGTGTGTGTGTGTGTGTGTGTGTGTGTGTGTGTGTGTGTGTGTGTGTGTGTGTGTGTGCACGTGTGTGTATATGTCCATGAGTATGTCAGCAATAAGTGCTTGCCACTTCCTGTGGGCTTCTACTGCTCCCATACTAGACTCAACAATAGGTAATGTGTGTGTGTGTGTGTGTGTGTGTGTGTGTGTGTGTGTGTGTATATATGTGTGCGTTTCACCGGGTTGAATCACCAGATTCTAGCCTGGAGATGAATGATGGTAAAAGAGAAAATGCTGGGAACAGTGTAGAGAGTCACGTAGCCAAGTGAAACAGAGCATAGACAGTGTTACTGGCCAAATTCATCGGGGTATTAAGGGAAAAAAAAGATTTTTTGTACTGTTATTTTTATTCTCTCGGATGTTTTTATGCTTATTATTATGCCTCTATAAACATAGAGGCTGCATGGACGAGTCACAGCTGTGGCGATGTCACATAAAAAATAGTGTTGGTAAGCACTTAAGAAATCTGGCTAAACTAGATAAAGCAGGTTTTGATGAAGCAAATGAACTATTTTGATAAAAGTATATATCTACACGACTGTACATGGACAAAGTATTGGGACACCTGACTTTTCCAGCCATATGTGGTTCTTCCTCTAACTATTACCTCACAGGATGTCTTTAGATGGTTAAACATTGTCCCTTCACTTAAAATAAAAGACTTAAACCTATCCCAGCATGACAATGCGCGTATACATAAAGCGAGCTTTATAAGGTTATGGTTTACAAGGCCTTCTCACACTACATCAGTATCTGAGTTTACTAATTGCCCTTGATCCAGTAGAACATCATCTCAGAAAAGTGGAGATTATTATAACCGTAAACGATGACTAAATGTCGAATATAATGTTCAAAAAGCATATAGAAATCTAAAAGCTTATATTCTATATACCGCAATTTCCGAACTATAAAGCACACCCATATATAAGCCACACCCACTGAATTTTACAAATATTTTTTGTTTTTAACATGAATAAGCCGCACTGTCTACACTAATGTACTTTACACAGGCTTTAATGAAAGACACATTACACACAGTGTAACGGGTGAAATATGTTGCGCTTCTATTAGGAGCAGAGTGGTATTTTGGGAATAGCCTGCCACTGCATTTTTCTGCTATTACTGCATGTGTGGAGACCGAGGATTATGCCATTATTTCCTGATGCTTATTTCTAAGTTTCTTTGACTAACCCTTAACGCTGTTGCCAAGAATAATAAAAAAGCACGAGTTTTGGAAACCTGTCTGTGCTTATATGATTTCTGTTGCAACTGGAGTTAGCGAGCTCTCCCTTCACCCAGACAACGGCTTGTATCTAAACAGTAGCCTACCAAGAAAGTAATTGCTCACTGTCTTCCTCCTTCCTTTCACAACTATTTCTCTCGGGAGTTTATCTTTTGGCATTGTCGCACGTTAAAAAAAAAAAGTTTTTTCTCCCGATGCCGTGCAGCACAGAACACAGGTGAGGTGCGTTTTTTCGTTTCCGTTCGGAAATTTCATTGGTCTAATGTTATGTCGCTCAGTTTTTTGGCTTGAAATTTGTAAAACCGGGAAAAACCCAAGAAAAATTCATAAATTAGCCGCTTCGTTGTTTAGGCCGCGGGTTTCAAAACGTGGGAAAAAAGTAGCGGCTTATAGTCCGAAAAATATGGTACACTAGGGGTGTAACAGTACACAATATTCACCGTTTGGTACGTACCATGTTTTCTAAGTCACGCAAAACATAATTGCTTGTAATTTTTTATTAAAGCAGTTTATTATTAACTTCATTATTTGAACATTTGCCTTTTTTAAAACAATTTCAAATAAAATGCCTGCTTGGTAAAATAAAATATGAAATAATATATAATAATTAATACTTTATCAAAATAAAATAGAATAAATAAAATGAATGCATACACTGTTTTTATTACAATTATTAAATTAAGTATCAATTAAATTGCCATAACATAAATTGATTAAATAAATGTAAATAAATAGAAACATTTAATTAAATAGTTTACATTTGTTAGACCCCATTTGAGTAATATGCAAGTGTGTGTGTTTGTGTGTATGTTTTACATTTAATATTTAATTTTATAAATATATGTTTTACTTAACTGTTCCCCTAATTTCAGCATACTGTAATAAATGTGTAAATTACTTTCATCCTTCATTCATTCAGTCATTCACTCCCTTGGTATGTGGAATTGTCAGGATTTTCTCCTTTCCACTTCCTGGTTAGCAGCTAATGCTATCAACATTGATTCTTTAGCGTTTTCACGCATGCGTAAAACAAATCGTATTTCTGGTACAGAGTGAATAGCCACCGAGAAATAAAAAATATATATATTTTTCATACCCCTGGCATTTTGTGTATGTTCTCAAGTTTATTAAAATATTTTTTAATGCATTTAAAGTGTGAGGCAGATGCTAAACAAACTTGCGGTCCACCACTTAATACATTCCTGAGGAAACTCAGATTTGAACTATGTTACGCACATAAAAAGGTATTGCATTTGGTACACGTGTACTGAACTGAAATCTCTGTACCAAAAAATGTATGTACAAATACGTGTACCTTTACACCCGTACTATACATATGTTCCTTTACTGAGTATTTTGCATGAAGTGCAGAGACGTGATTAAGATGTTTTTAATGCCACTCCCATGCACTTTGAAAGAAATTCCTGACCCAGTTGTTTTGTTGTACTGTGAATGAAATACAATCCTCACATTGTGGCAGAGTAAAAATTACCTAATACCTAAATAATTACCAAATTATTAACGAAGCGGTTTATTTATGAATTTTTCCTGGGTTTTTCCCGGTTTCACAAACTTCAAGCCAAAGAACTGAACGCCATAACATTAGACCAATGAAATTTCCGAACGAAAACGAAAAAACACACCTCACCTGTGTCCTGAGCTGCACGGCATCGGGAGAAAAAACATTTTTTTTTAAGCGCACGATGATGCCAAAAAATAAACTCCCCAGATAAATTGTTGTGAAAGGAAGGAGGAAGACAGTGAACAATGACTTCCTTGGTCGGCTACTGTTTAGATACAAGCCGTTGTAACGCGTTGAGTCTGGGTGACGGGAGAGCTCGCTAACTCCAGTTGCAACAGAAATCATATAAGCACAGACAGGTTTCCAAAACTCGTGCTTTTTTATTTTTCTTGGCAACATCGTTACGGGTTAGTCAAAGAAACTTAGAAATGAGCATCAGAAAATAATAAGGACATAGTCCTCGGTCTTGCACACATGCAGTAATAGCGGAAAAATGCAGTGCCAGGCTATTCCCAAAATACCGCTATGCTCCTAAAGGAAGCACAACATATTTCACCCATTACACCGTGTAACAGACACTGTCTTTCGTTAAAGCCTGTGTAAAGTACATTAGTTTCAGTGTAGACACGGCTTATAGACAGGTGCCGCTTATTTATGTTTAAAATAAAAATCTTTGTCAAATTCATTGGCTTTATACTATTTATTTTATTTCAATGCAATTACTTTCTATTTTATTACATTGTCAATTCTTTTTTATTCATCTTTTTTTATTTTAATTATTGATGTTTTTTTTTCTTTGTATTATTTATTTTCTAATAGACCAGTTGTTAAAAAAAAAAAAATTAATTTCACTACATGTCAATGTCTATGGTTATGCATGTGACAAAATTTGCATTTCAAAAACTGTACTTCACATAAGGGGCCATTTGTTCATAAATGATACTGATGGATTTATATTCGCCTTCTTTTCACGTTGAACTCTGCTACTATTGGTGGTTATTAGATGCTCAAATTGAATGCTGTTTGTACTAGCTATACTAGCTGAATCCAATCTAATGATGTGGGATGGACTTCTTTGGAAATGTTCTTTATGGCTCTTTACTTCCTCTTACATTTCATTCATCTTTTATTTTCCCTCACACACAGACACACAGACACACAGACACACACACACACACACACATATAAGCACGCTGTATCAGAAAGATTACAAGGTAGGAAAAATGTCTAGTCAGATGCCTGCTTCCATAAACAATCTTCATATTTAAGATAAGATAAAATAAGATAAGATGAGACAAGATAAGATAGGATAAGATAAGATATACCTTTATTCGTCCCACAGTTTATAAGAATGATTAGATAAATTGGATTTTTTTTCAAACAGCGAGTCAGCCAAAATTTCTAATGTGTCAGCACATGAAATAGTAATCAGACTTTTACACATTCACAATATAATGAAGTGTGATAGCTTACCAGACAGACAGACTCTGGTGAGGGAGGGCTGCGTGGTAGCTGGTGATCTCCTAAATGAAAAAGAAGGGTGCATATAATAATGGGCTTGAGCATGTTTATTATATTTCACAGGATATATAAATCTACCACATTCATTTGTGCGCCTCTGTGTGTAATGCTATCAGGGCAATGTGACCTTATCCTTCGAAAGTTATTAAAAGGAAAATTGAAAATAAAGTGTAATATGTAATGCAGTAAATCACGTCTTGCACATACGACTATGCTCTAGATCTTTATAGTTATTCTCAGACAGGATTAATCTTTCTGAATATATTTCCAGTCAGACTGTGAGATTTATTCAATCTCCATCTGTCTGACTCGGGACGTGACAGACTTGATCTGAACCCAACAAACGCCTCTGACAGAACATCTTAATTGGTTTGACGTAGCTTGTGGTAAGTGAAGGGGAAAAATAATCCCTGGGCTCAATAAAAGTGAGGAATCTCCAGCTCTCAGACGCCAGGTGGAAAAAAGTGGTGCGGAGAGTGAAAACGACGCACACGTGGAAAAGGCCTGAGCGGGCGATTAACGTCTTTAAAGTGGTCAAGTGCTAAGTGGAAAGTAGGATGAGGAAATTATCAGATGGGGGTCAGTGCACTTTATTGCTGAGTGAAATTGCTTTACGCTGGGCTCATACTGCCCTCTTGTGCTTCATCAAGCCCACTGCAGCCTGGGAAATGACCAAGTCAAGTCAAGTCAAGTCAAGTCAAGAGGCTTTTATTGACCAATAGCTGCTGTAGGTTCATGAGGAATAACCATCATTCCTGTAGGAATTGTTCCCCTTATGTAATTTACCACAGAAGTATGACTTTTATACCCAATGTGATAAGTGAAATCAATAAATGGCGTATTGCGCAAGAAGTGCAGAATTATACGTTCTAGTGCACACAATATCACTGAAAACAATGTGCTCATTGCAAGGGGGCACACAAAAAAGAGGTCTAAAAGTCATTTTGTTCTGAAAATCTGTTTATATACATACATACATGTATATATGTATTTTCTGTTTGTATTTTCATAAAGAGACAAACAAATAAGGATTAAATTGGTTAAAACTTTGCTAAAAACAAAAAAAAGCTGGTGGCAGTCTGTGATGTTTGCACAGAATTTTATTATAGCTCAAGTGTAAATAAATATATAGACTTGACCAGAATAAAAAAAAAAAATAGTACAAATAACGTTTTTTCACTTTTTTATTTTATTTTATATAAACGTGCATTTACATCTTGAAAAAAAAAAAGACTTACTTGTTTGATGTACACTGTACATTAGTCAGCACGGTGAAATTGTTTCTGACACTTCGAAGGCTAGCCAGAACCTAGACACAGACAGGGTGAGTATTCAAATAAATATGTTTAATGGCACAAATTAAATATTAATGCGACAAAAGTAAACAAGAACAGCCCCCGTCTACTGCTGAGCAATCAAATAAATGACGACAGAGTAACGCGAAGTCGTGTTTACCTGAGCGAAAGGCGTGACAATTAGGTCATCCCCATGCCTAAAAGCAAAACAGGATATGATAACTTAGTTTTCAATTAAAATGTTATCAAAATGAAACCACATGAAGCAATAATGGACAAGTCATCATAGCAAGGTTTGAGGAATGACAGAGTTTCGCTGTAGAGTTATTGGCTTAAAAAACAGGATGTCGACGACTCACTACTTTGACGATTTGCAAATTGCTGGAAAAAGTGTGAAACTGCACACTAATCGCCTTAATCCCTGGGTTCCAAAAAAATTCTGTCAAAGTACGTCAGAGGGGAAATGTACCTTACGTAATGGCAGGCAGTCAGTGCCAGCTGAGGCCATCAGAGGAAATGCTGCTGGTTCATGCTGCAGCCTGCCCACAATTCCTTCCCCTAATTCAGCCTAATTCAAGCTTCTGTAAGTTTTATGCACGTCTTAAACACATCGCTGAAAGGCGGTTGTGCCTTATCATTATGCTGAATGTTTTGCCTAGATATCACAGCAGGCTATCCATAAGCCTAAAATGCCTTTGGAAACATTCCATACGCTTTCAAATGGTTCCAGCATATATTTGATTTATTGATGTAATTAGAAACATAAGCCAAATAGTTTGGCAAATGCAGCATTATATTTCCATTCTTGCTGTTGCTACAGATAGGACTACATGGACAGCCTAAAGATGCACAAGATTACAAGATATTACGACTTTGTACACGAGTCTCCATCAATAAACAGTTGATAACTTCAAATAAACAGACAATGTTTAATATAATTAAATTCCAGGTTACACAATTGCACTTTTTGACCAATAAAAATGCAGTTATAAAAGGGAATTATTATTAACCGCACTATTTGGAGACAACCAGATGAGGGCAGGTTCCCTTTTGAGTCTGGTTACTCTCAAAGTTTCTTCCTCAAAAACTTTCAGAGAGGTTTTCCATGCTACCGTCACCTCCGGCTTATTGAAAAATCTATAAATGTAAAATACACACTGGACAGGCATAATATTATAACATTATGACAGGTGAAGTGAATAACACTGATTATCTCTTCATCGTTGCACCTGTTAGTGAGTGGGATATATTAGGCAGTAAGTAAACATTTTTTTCTTAAAGTTTATGTGTTAGAAGCAGGAAAAATGGGCGAGCGTAAGGTTTTAAGTGAGTTTGACAAGAGCCAAATTGTGATGTCTAGACAACTGGGTCAGAGCATCTCCAAAACTGCAGCTCCAGTTCCTGGTCTGCAGTAGTCAGAATCTATCAAAAGTGGTCCAAGGAAGGAACAGTGGTGAACCGGCGACAGGGTCATGGGCGGTCAAATCTCATTGATGTGGGGAGTGAAGGCTGACCCGTGTGGTCCGATCTAAGTGACGTGCTCCTGTAGTTCAAATTGCTGAAGAAGTTGAGGCTGGTAATGCTCGACGGGTCAGAACTGTTTTGGCAGCAAAAGGGGACCAACACAATATTAGGCAGGTGGTCATAATGTTATGCCTGATTGCTAGAAATAAAGTTATGCCTGGTCAGTGTAAATCCTGTAGTAATATTGTTCTCTACAGTTGCTTTGACAATCTCCTTTTATACAAGTAAAATGAATTGAAATTAACAATATTTATTTTTGGAGCCATTACAAAATATATCTATTTTTTCTCACTCAAAGTTCAATCCAGCAATGTATTTGAAAACATTTTTTATAATATATTAACTAAAAGTGATCAAAATACTGTCAAGTACTTTATTTATGCTTCTTTGCAGGTTACTGAGTAATAGATTATAGTTTTATTATTAACATTATTATTATTTGTATTATTATTATTATTATAACTTACAGCTCTGAGGTGACAGAGGAGTTGCGGGACATGGATTTGGGCGAGAGATCGTAGTCGCTGTCTGACCGGTAGAGGAAAGACTCTCGCCGCTGGTTGTGTCCGGTTTGGGAGAAGTTGGGGTGCAGGATAAGCCCTGAGCCAGGGGAGGCCTGTGGATCCAGAGGACTGCATCCTGCAGACGGCCCATTCTCCACATCGAAACTGCAACAGCAAACAAAGCAGACAATCTGCATGAGTGGCTCAGTTCACAAACATTCACAGCAAGACTACTAAAAACACTGGGGAAGATCTTTACGAGTCTAAACACGAATACAGACCACCGATCAGCATGTTTTTGGCAGGTCGGAGAAAACCCACATGGACATAAGGAGAACATAAGGTCAGTAACCTGAACTCAGAAACGGGGGATGAAACTGGGGACCATGGAGCTGTGAAGTAGCCATGGTACCTGCTGCTCCAGCAGTTTTACTGACCTTAAAAAATAGTGCCAATAAGAGGAAATAGTCAAATTCGACAAAACTATAAAGTAACCCATTTTGAAATATGTAGTGTTTAAAAGCTCAAACTTTTTGGGGTAAAGTTGCATAACTTTTTAGTAAAAAATTAAATACAATTTAAAAAAGTATATAAACATTCTTCATCTAATGCCAATCAAAAGCCTTATTAAAAAAATGTAAATCTTTAATTCCCCCCCAAACCTTTAATTAGCAGTGCATGCATAAAAAGTTCCACACACATTCAAATATGTCCATTTATAGCAGACTCTATGCATCTCAGATGTTTATATAAGATAGCAAGCTACAGTTCACTGTCTGGAAAAAAGTAGTGGGATGTGTGAAGTGAAGTTTGGACAAGTGGTCCCAGAAGACAGCATGGTTTTGGAAAGTCTCAGAGATTCCCGGTAAGTAAAGGGAGGAAGCAAGACGCATCCTTGTCCTCAGGAAGTGAGGAGGAGATGGCCATGGCCCACTTCAAACGAGACGACCGGCACTGGAAGCACATCAAGCTTAACTCAAACAAACACTGTTAAAATGTGGGCTTTATCTCAGTGTTTGCTGAAGACTGATAGTATAAGACATTCTCTTTTGAGAGGTCTGAGTTTTAGTGTCCTTGTGGCTCTTGGTTGTTTCAAAGCATGTGTACTGATGGCTTTTGACAGCCCTTAAAGCCACAAAGTAAGAGAGAGACAGCCATGTTATAGACAAGCTGAAGAGCTATGTTTGTCTTCTACTTACAATTTTACAAATGCAAATTAAACTTGGAACTGCATATTAGAGTATGCTTTTGGTATCTGTGTACTCATCACAAGTTTGTTTTATTAAATATTCTAAAATATTAGGTTCATTTACAACAAGCACATTGTTGTAATTGTAGTATGTACCACTTCGTCCCAGCTGATTAAAACCAACCTTTTGCTCTCACGCCAAGTTCTTACAGAGAACTGACCTTTACAGAACACCTACCAATTCCACATCTACTAAAAGTACAAAGACAAACACACATACACACACTGAAGCCTGTGATAATGATATCTCCTGATACTGAGTCGCATGACTCACCTAGTGACCACTACATCAGAGTGAGCTTTGTGGTTTGACAGAGTTCTTGTGTCGACTAAGCTCACACACTTCATTATGCTGCTTACAATGTAGCAACATCCCACTATTGTCATCCGTCCTTCCTGATAGTCACAACCAAAAATGCAGTGGTTCTGAATATCACTGGAAAATGTCCATATCATATTTAATACATAACAGTGAATAGTACAAAAGTGCAACATTAAAAAGTGGGGTAAAGTATAATAGAGTAACGTTGTGCATAGTATGGTAAAGCATTGCATTGTACTGAAAAACAATTCTCCATAGTGTAAAATGGTGCAATAGGGTATGATACAGCATAGTGCGGTATGTTATAGTATATGATACAGAATAATGTAGTACAGTGCAGTATGGAAGAGTATAAATTACAGTATGATTTGATATGGTATATGATACAGAATGGTATAGTATGGTGCAGAATAATATAGTATCTGATATGGAATGGTGAAGTATGGTAAATTATATGATATGGCATGGTGTAGCATGGTAAAGTATGGTATATTATATGAAACGGCAAGGTGTAATATGGTGCATTAAGGTATAGAATAAAATGCAGTATAGTCTGGTATGGTATTGTATATCATATAGTATAGTGTAGTATGGAGCAGTATAGAATAATATGATACAGAATGGTTGAGTATGTGCTTGATGAACATCTTAATTCAGATTTATTTGCTGTTATAATAACCTTTCATTGCCTTCCATGTGAATGATTTTCCCTAGGGTGAAAGGCGTGGGCGCCATGCTCCTTCAGTGAAACTTGATTTCATCCGGTCACAAAGATTTCACACTCTAAGGATGTAGGACATTGTCTGGTCTTTACCTCATCAGGCTAGCCAAAGATTCCTAAAGCTTTCTGTGCTGTATTGACAGTAATCTGAAACAAAATCATTACCCAGTTTCCTACAGATTTCTTGAAAAAGCAACATAATATGTTTCTTCTCTAAACCCATTTATCCCAGCTGGAATAGTGAAATAAAAATCTTAACTGTACCATTCAGAATTGTATTATACCATACTGCATTGTATCATGCTATTGTGTACTTTACTACGCCATTCTTTGTCCCCTACACCATTCTCAATTTTTTGTATAATACTGTATTACCATAGCTTAATGTATTGTACTATACTTGTACTATACCATATGGTCACATATCTACCATTCTGTCCCATACTTTTGTATAATGTATGGCACTGCACCACACAATGCAGCCATATACAGTGTTGTACAAATATGCACCATGTTAAATTATTTACCGTTATCCTGTACAAAACCAAACCTTGCTGTAGCATATTACGATAGCAGGAAATCGTTTAATGATTTTATTTCAGATTTGTCAATATGATACGTCAGAAAGCTTTAGTAATCTTTGGCTAACTGAAAGAACTAATGACCATCTGTCCTTCGTCTTACGTTCTGTACACGGAGTGTGAGATCTTTTTGATCTGATGAAATGAACTCTTTTAAAGAAGTGACGCCTACTCTTTTCACCCTGGGGAAAATCAATCTCATGGGATGTCCTGTTTTCTGAGTCCCTCTACACCCCCAGATGACAACAGGCTTGAAAACAGATATAGTAGCAGTCATGACCTTGTCTATCCGATATGTCAAGCTCCCATGACAATAATGCAACTTCTTAAAATAAAGGCAACGACAGTTTCATTATTACGCAGATATATTACATATTGCATTAGTATTACAAAAGTTAATACTAAAACTTATATTCTTATCACTGTCGTAAACAGATAACAATAGAAAGAACTATTGAAAACAATGGAACAGTAGAATATTTTTAATGAACAAATGAATTGTACTGTTTTTGACATACTCTGCTACACAATACTATACGTAATATACAGTTGTAAAAAATTGATTGGCAATTTTAATAGCAGAAAATAGCACCCCCGATGGTACAATGAAGTATTTAATGAGTTGCCACAAGACTTTCTTTTAAACCAATGCAATATAATTTGTTCTGTTTAGGGAATATCTTTTGAAAACTAACTAACAGGTTATTTCTCACACTTTCTTTTAAATAATTATGATTAATGAATGGGTTATTTTTGTTTTCTGGTGTAATTCACAAAAGCCTATACAGCACTTTTGGGAGAACAAATAATTTGATTGTACAACCTGGTTTCAACTTGTCGAACCCCATTTTTGGCAAGTGTTCTGATGACAATGATTGAAGCGGTGCTGATTTATATGATGCCTCATAATGATAATTCTACAGTATTTTAGAAAATGTGCCCAGTATAAACAAGGAGGTGCTAAAAGCAATCAAAAACCTGTTATTCTCAGCTTTACAGACTATTATCTTGAATTGCATTTGGACATATGAGTGTAAAATTTCAGTTTAACTCTTATAACAAGGTTTAAAAACTATTAGTACATGGTTAAATAATGTGTCGCACGCACACACACACACACACACACACACACACCCTGCAAACAAATTACCTTTGTTTCCTAGTCTTCTATCATTTTCATTAGACAGTAAAAGCTGATACAATGGTATGACTGAACAGACGCTAAAATAAGAGATGCTGCTAGATGATATTATCAGGACATGCGTGTAGGAAACAAAGGGTCAATAACTTTCCATCCCTCAAAAAAGCCACCTTCTGCACTGAAACACATAACAATATCGTCTTCCAATAACTTGCACAAGAAGCGTACAGGAATGTGATCTTAGCTCTGAGTAAGTATCCTGTCTACAACCCATTTTTGTTCTAGGTAACCAGCCAGGAAAGTCATGAGAGATTCTTATTAATTGTTTTGAAAATGTGTGTGTGTGAAAACCTATATACATATTACTCCAGTACTAAAGGCACAGCTGGTAAAACATTGCTTTAAAAGTTAATGGAAAAAGGGCTCTGTTGTTAAGTAGGTTAATGCCAAAATTAACATCAGTGCACATCAGTGAATGTGGTAGGTACAGGTACCTGCTTAAATCATGCTCATGATTTGCCATGTATTGAGCTCATCCTGTTACAGGATGAGAAATGGATCAGACATAGTCTCAGATAAATGTTTTTTTTAGGAATCTCGTTTTCATGTGATTTCATGTATTTATTTATAAAATAAAATAAATGTAAATGCGGAAAATGTATATCCATCCATCCATCCATCCATCCATCCATCCATCCATCCATCCATCCATCCAGGCATGCCAATAATTTTGGAGCATACTTCAAAACTCCATAGCTGGCTTCTATAACACGATGGGAATCACAGTCATGAAAATAAAGAAAACTCTTTGAATGAGAAGGTGTGTCCAATCTTTTGGTCTGTACTGTATATATAATATATATAAACTTTTGGTCTGTACTGTATGACAATTAGCGGCAGTAAACCCTGCTTTAAACAGCAAAGAATTACAGCTTATGCCGTTTAAACAATTATGCATAGCCGGGAGCCTGAGACAACATCTTTAGTCCTGAAACGGATGTCCGCATTCTCTCTCCTGTCAGTCAGAGTGAGACTAACCAATCACAGGTGTCCCTGCTAGTTCATGTTTACAGAATAGTGGAGACCAGCTCAATGCTTTATGACGTTGCAAGTATTGGTGGGAAAAGATACAGTAGCTGAGGAAGGACATGTCAGCTTTCACACTTGCAGATAAGGAGCCTCAGCTGTTGGAGGGGAATGACCTAAAACTAAACAGTGCAGGCAAAATGTGTTGCAAAATCACTCTATAATTACAACTTGTTGCTTGCTGTATTATATTTAAGCTTTTAAATTTTTCATTATTCCACATTGCTAAACAGGTGAAGCTTAATAGCTTTTATAAGAGATTAAAGTGTCACAACAGATTTCAATAAGAGCAAAAAAAAAAAAAAAAGAAAAAGATAACTATTAAACAAAGCGACAATCTATTTATTAAACATACAGTCTTGTGGAGCAGAATAAGCCGTTTGGAGAACTGGTCAATACCATTTTATGACGTTTGCAGGTTTGACACATGACTTTGGGGAAGATGGGGACTTTCTTAGCCAGAGCGAAGCATTTGTACATCTGTGGGAAATGACCCATTAAAAGAGAAACCAGAAAGATGTAAAGAGAGAGAGAGAGAGAGAGAGAGAGAGAGAGAGAGAGAGAGAGAGAGAGAGAGAGAGAGAGAGAGAGAGAGAGAGAGAGAGAGAGAGAAGCATTTTACAAATGTGGCCCAGGAAAGAAGTGCTGCGAGCTTTGCTTTAAATGGCATGAAGTTACAGCTTGGGGCAAATGAGTTCACTTATTATGAAACAGTGTAATGTTTTTTCTATGACATACCTTAGTCTGCAGAGCTCCCTGAATGGCACTAGTCTGGGTACTCTCTGTGTGTGTGTGTGTGTGTGTGTGTGTGTGTGTGTGTGTGTGTGTGTGTGCTGTGTGTATGGGTTTAGGTGCCCATGTTTTACTCCTTCACTGAATTACACCACTATTTGCCAAGCTGATTCATAAAAATGTGCTGAAGTATAGTAAAAGTGTAGAAAATAAGCAAAATATGGATATGTGCTATACAACAACATATCATGTAAACAATCAAAAATGTCTACCACATGCGGTCATGTGCGCTCCCCAACAAGCTTATCAAACAGCCCATATGGTCAAAATGTGATAAAGTGTTTTAAATCAACACTGTAAGCAGACATGCCTCAAAAATATTTACACTCTATCAGACTATTATGAAGGACACATGAAGCACAATAGAGCACTACATATAGCAGCAGGCCTTAAGATAAACCGGTTTCTATCTCAAACCAAATGTGTGTTCTAGACCTGGACCACCACTAAGAACTGATATTCTATTTGTCGGCATGTTGTTTTAACATCCCAACATCCAAGTTCAAATCCCACCACCACCAAGCTGCAAGTGCTTGGCCCCTGAGCAAGGCCCTTAACCCTCCCCTGCTCAGTTGTAAGTCGCTCTGGAAAAGGGCGTCTGCCAAATGCCATAAATGTAAATGTTTCAATAGAGACCTTCACTAAACAATGCAGCATCATAACATAATATATGTATGCACAGATACTACGTACGTGCACACAAACACACACACACACACAAATACATAGAGAAAAGATCATGAGCATAAAAAGCTCATTATGCTAACATCTGAGATAGTATTATCATAGTATCCGTGGTTACACTTATAGGATTAACCGTCTACATTCCCAACTGCATTGTATTACATGGAAAGCGGCTAATATACAGTAAAACACAACTACCAACAAAAGGGTGTTGTGAGACCACAAAGTAGATTCTTTTCCTAAAACAGCATGCCATGGAATGCTTTATTCCTTTTACACTAAAGCAATATGCACAGTACATTCTATCCTTATATAGTTATGTTTTACTTTGTTGAATATTAACAAAACAAGTTAGTTCCAGTAATCAAATGTTTATCTTAGTGAGGTATTCATAATTTTGTTTTATATCTCTGACGTTAATAATAATACATATAAACACTCACACACAGCTTCGGGTTGAAGAGCAACAATATCCAGCCTGAAGACGTTCTCTTGTCAAAATACCTAAACATACATCTTCATCTCTGACTAGGCCTACTTTTCAAATACAGCTAAAAATCTCTCCTTATATTATACAAAACAACACCAGGGCAGTGGTGGTTCAATAGTTAAGGTTCTGGGTTACTTAACATAAGGTCAGGACTTTTGGTCCCTTGAGCAAGGCACTTAACCCTATCAGCTCTGTAGGCACCGTACCATGGTTGACCCTGCGCTCTAACCAGAACCTCCTGAAAAGCTGGAATATGCAAAAAACAAAGGAGGTGGTAGCTCAGTGATTACTGATCATAAGGTTGGGGGTTCAACCCCCGATATCACCAAGCTGCCAGTCTTGGGGTCCTAGAGCAAGGCTCTTAACCCTCCAGGGGCGCTGTATCATGGCTTACCCTGTGCTCTGACCCCAGCTTCCTCACATCACTGGGATATGTGTAGAAATAATTTTACTGTGCTGTAAAGTACATGTGACAAGTATTAAGCAACTTTCCTTTTTTCCATACAGATGATAATCGTCCATTTACACATTTACCATGCAGCACAAATCCTTAATGATTATAATAGAAATGGTAATGTTTTAGAGTTATAATGTTCCCATTAATACATAGTAAATCTATTTGTCTTGCAGCCAGCACTATTGTCTGAGGTGCTGCTACAGTAAATGAATGAACTTCTACTGAACGGGGAGAAGTGAGAATTCAACACCACTATTGAACTATATAATGTAATGTATGCACTCTGATATGTGAGCTGAGCAGAGCCAAAGGAAATACTTTTAATAATCAGAGTCAAGGCTCTACTCTTAGAGAAAACGTTACAATCTAGAAGGGGTTTCTGGCTTGTCTGTGTGGTGGAACCCTTTATTTTTTGTTTCAAAATGTGCATTACTTTATAAATGCTGCTGTTTTAAGTGAGAAGGATACACAAAGACTAAACAGCGAAGGATTGTGAGATCAATGTACAGCATATGTATGCACACAATGTACATGTATGCACACACACAAACACACACAATTTTTTTTTTTATACCAATACATCACATTATGGTTGGAAGAAAATGCATATTTATACTACCTACATAAGACATATCCCAATGTCTAGTATAAATCATACATTTAATTTCATTTATTTAAATTACATTAAAATTTTATTACATTTAAATTCTATTTTAATTAAATTAATTTCATTTTTATTTACTTCTACTGCTGTTTAAAAAATTCTGGTTTGTCTTTAATCCAAGTATAAAATAAATGTGTGCATTTGTGTGTGTGTGTGTGTGTGTGTGTGTGTGTGTGTGTGTGTGTGTGTGTGTGTATGAGATTTGTGCTGCCATATTGACCCTGGCGGAGTGTATTTCCGCTCTGCACACAAGATACGTGTTGTTTCTTATGATTCAAAATATGACAATCGCCACAGTAGATATTGCTAATGTAAATGACATCACAAGCTAAACACTCATACACATGCAGCTGACAAACAATTTCGTCTTCCATTAAGGGCAAAACCTAATCTCTTTTAACCCCATGACCTTGTTTTGATTGATGATTTTAGGCACACAGCTCAGACTGCAATAAAAAAAAGAAAAACCAGAAGTCGCAGGTGTGCTACACACTCCCTGTCATGTTTGTGAAACTCGGGTTTGTTTTTGAACTGAAACTGAAGTGTGACGTACAGGAATGAATTGCGCTGCAGCTGTGTTCCCACACTGGATTGACGGCTGACTCAAAAATCTATTCTGCAGATTAGACACCGGCTTACAATTACATAGAATACAGATTGATAAAGAGAGGGAGAGAGGTAAAGAAGTAAATGCGGATGGGTTGTAAAGAGTCCTCTTGCTCCACTTGTGCATGAGTTGGCCTAGTTTCGTTTGTGAGACTTTAACTTGTGTGCTGTGACACTCAGATGCATGACAGACAAACATGCAAATTAGCCTAATGCACAAAAGAAGACATGGAGTGTGAAAGTGAGAGACAAACAAAGACAGAAAGCAAGAGATCAAGTATGAGAAAAGTGTAAGAAAGGAAAGTGTTCTGACCTGAAGGTGGAGGCGTGCAGCCTCTTTACCACCTCTTCACTAAAGTCAAAGTAAATCCTGCCCTTGTAACCGGGCGAGCGACGGTACATGGCCCTGAGACACACCGCAGCACTTGAACACACACACTAGCAGCATCAGACCAGCATGACTACATACACATACACCCCCCTACACACAAAGCCCTCCCACTGAGCTAAGCTCCATGCTGTAGCCACTTCCTCCCAAAGCTTCACCATGAGGCTCTCAGAATCACATAAGTGGGAGGGGAAACAGGGAAACAGTCACGCTCTCTAATCCGGGGCCGGACTCTGACTGGTGGCTCTGCACTAGGTGTGACCTTTTACATAAAGGCTGACAGGTCGTTGATGTAGGTAATTAGAATACATGTCAGAAATGCATTTTAGAGCTTCGTAATAGCCCTGTTTATTTTTTTCTCCCCGCACACGCAGCTGCTTAACCAACCAAACATGTTTCACAGGCTTTTTCACAACACAATGCAGGAAGAAAAAGAATTCCCCTGTGAGCCATGCTGGAATGCTCTTGGTTTAAAGTGTGATACTGTCTGACAGGATGGGAGATTCACTGTACTAATGCAGTGAAAAAAGAAAAGAAGAATGTAAGAATGTAAACTACTACTATAAATATACAATCCAGTATAAAAGCATTTTATTATTCTTGCTCTCGAATGGCAGAAAAAGGGAACCCCATACTGTATATTGTGCCGATTTTCTATACCATCGTTCACAATGCATAAGGTGTTGTGTGTTCTGAGATGCTCACCATGTTTGTAAAAAGTTTACATATACTATATATACTATACTATATTTCACATATACTTTATATGTGTGATGTTTTCATCATCAGTACAAAAAAAAAAAAACATCATTAGGTCCACAGACTAGAACATGTCTATGTATGGTGTATTTATGCACTGCTTGTAAACACATGCACATGCGCACACACACACTCTCACACACAGACTCAGTCAAGCAAACAGACAGCAGAACTGATGGAGCGTAGTTAAAAAAAATTTCCCATAAACATCGCCAGTATTTTGGCTCATATGCGACTCGGGCCACAAAATATGAAAACGGAAAGCGTCATAGTTCATTCGTTCTGATGTCTTTTTAAAGCTTCTACAACAAGGTGTTATGTTATTTCTCGGTAGCGCAGTCAAGACAGGAAACCTCAGATGGAGAGTTCATTCAGATGGAAAAATCTCTGCCAGTAAGTCACAAATCCAGACCTAAAATATAGTAGTTTGTAGTAATAACAATAATTAATGATGAATAATTATTCATTCAGCCTTACAGATGAAATCTTGACTGAAGGATTTCCACTGAGCTTTTTTTTCTTGTGATATTAAAAGAGACAAGAATCTGTCAAGAATCTTTACATGAAATAAAACCAAAAAAAGACACATTCAATTCATAATATTTAAACCATGTAAGGCATTTGTCAGACGCCCTTATTCAAAGCGACTTACAGTTATCTCAGTTATACAGCTGAGCAAATGAGGGATAAGGGCCTTGCTCAAGGGCCCAGCAGTGGTAGTGATGGTATTTAAACCCATGACCTATTTGAACCCAGTCCAACAGCGTGTCTACTGTGCCACCACTTCCCTTTACATCCTTTCTCATTGTTGCTTATTATTTTTTATTTTTTAATAGCTAAATTAAAAAATTGGTCCCTAAATAGGGAAATAAATGTATGTATTTAGGGAAATACTGTATATACATGTACCATATGTACAGGCCGGCTCAGTTTAGTTAGCTGTGAGTAGTCTCATGCTGTTCTGTGCTGTTTTATGTAGCATGTTGATTAAGCTGTATAGCATTATGCATGGTTAAAATGACTTTAAAAGCCACTTGACTGAAAAGTAATTCATTTAAATTATTAATTTAACTTATTTATGGATATAACAATTATTAAATGTATTTATTTTTTTATATTTGAATGAATATTTTATTTTCATTACAAATTCTTTCAATGCAATTCATAAAAACATATCTGTTTAAATTCATGCAGCCTTGGTTATGCTTGAGTTTTTACCATTAACCAGCATGTTAGAGACAATTTACTGGGTTTTCATCATTATAAAAGAAGTGCACTTGGAAGTGCAACGATTCGCATCAACAATAAATCCACTATAAGACATAATTCTATTCATATTAAATAAACTTTCTTTCGGCTTCTCCCATTAGGGGTCGCCACAGTGGATCATCTGCATGTTTGATTTGGCACATGTTTTACGCTGGATGCACTTCCTAACGCAACCCTCCCCATTTATCCGGGTTCGGGACCGGGACTAAGGCTTGTGCAACCGTAATGGCTGGGGGTGGTTTCCTGACCGGGGATCGAACCCGGTCCGCAGCGGTGAGAGCACCGCATCCTAACCACTAGACCACCAGGGTACCTCTATTCATATTAAATATAATATTTTGGATATATGTTTTTGGATCCGTTTCCTAATTCTGTAATAAGAACACAATTTTACCAAGACAATAAATAAACATGCTATTAACATGCACAGTGTCGTTTCTATAGAGCATGAACTTCTCAGAGGACACACCCGGCTTCTCTATAATGAAATCTTAAATGTCACTGTAAGTTCTCTTTAAACAGAATTTTTCATTCAGCTCTAAAAAATAGGAACAGAAACCAAAATCCACCCTACTACATACACATAGACACCCACACACACACATTGTACACCATCAATTGTAGCGTTTTAATACTTTTAGCTTCTATTATTTACTTTTATGATATTGTTTCATTTCATTATTTTTATGTTAACCATATTTTTGATTTTACCTTTTTATGTTAACTATTATTGTGATATACATATTGCATTTTGCACTTTATTCAGCACCTCGGGTTCTACCTGGTAGTTGTTAGGTGCTTTATAAGCAAATACAGTGAAACCCCGTTGTACGAGCAACCTATAGTATGAGCAAACAGAGATACGAGCAAACTCGCTTGCAAAATTTTACCCTGTTTCACGAGCAAATTTCGAAGGCACGAGCAAACCCACGCTGCCGGTTCCCCGTTTTCGGCGGAGGGTCGCATCAGTCGCTTAGTTGATGACGCTTAGTTCAAGTGATCGGAGGGTGCATTTAAGGAGGAGAGCGTGTGTGTGCTGCATGTGGCACTAAGTAGACCGACACAAAAAAAAAACAAATAAAAGTGGCTCCCGTATTCATACGCTCTCCCACAGTAACTTTTTTTAGTTTTATATTTTTATTTCACTAGAAATCTTGAAAAATGTCTCCCAAGAAAATCAGTGATGGTGCTGTGAAAACGAAAGTAAATAGAATTACCATGGAAACCGAGGAGTTTACGAGCGTGGTGCGCGTCTCACACTCGCAATCAAACACTACCACATGAGTAAGTGTTAAATTATGTTTATATTACGGTCATTTGCGGTGTATTTGTTTTTAAAAATAGGCTACAAAGTGCAGAAATAAGCAATCGAATGAGATCTCGGAACGGATTAAATCACTTTTACATTCATTTCTATGGGGAAAATTAGTTTGAACATACGAGCAAATGGACACACGAGCAATTTTCAAGAACGAATTATGCTTGTACAACGGGGTTCCACTGTACTCATGTTTTAAAAGACTCTGGTAAATTTGAAGTACTGACTACACTTTTTACAGAAGTTAAAGTAAAGACGTTTGGGCTCTGACATGTACTTTAGTAAAAAAAAAAAAAGTAGCCATTACTACTACCTGTTTTAGTGTCACGCTGGTAACTGGACCTCAGGTCATATTAATATTAGGGCCATCAATCGGTTAACGATCGCCACGAGCCAACTCACGATTAATCGCAACTAATCGCATGGTTGTCACGAGATCACACACGATTAATCGCAACTCAATCGCAATTTTTCATCTGTTCTAAATGTACCTTAAAAAAATTATACTTTTCAAATTTTTTAATACTTTAATCAACATGGGCATGGACAAATATGAATGTTTTATGCAAATGTATGTTAAAGTATTAGTGAAACCATACTTAACATAGAGCATGAAGAAAAATATTCTTGTAAACGTCTTAAAGTAATTATGGTGTTTTAAATTACGTATATTATCAGGACACCAAACGGAAACACAACCTTTGCTATGTTTCCACACGGACAGGTAATAAGGTGATACCGGAGAAACTGCACCTCTTCTAACGTTCATACGGATTACATAATCAGGGAATATTTGTTTTCGATGTAAATTGGTTTATTTAGTAAACATTTTGATTTCACCTCTTTTATATTTATTTACATTTGTAATAAAAATGGTCAAAAAATGCGTGCTGCATTAATTGTGCGTTGATAAAAAAAATTGTGCAAATAGATTCGCACTAAAGTAACGAGTCTGGTTTAAAAATGTAAAAAGTAGAAAGTAGAAAGATATTTGTGTACAAATGTAATGAGTGAAAGTGTGTTCAAAAAATAAATAGTGAAGTAAAATACTGACACCAGAATAATCTACTTAAGTACAAGAACAAAGTATTTGTATTTCATTACTTGCCACCTCTGTTTAAAAAAATAAAGTTTGTATTGAATTGAACATATACACAAAAATAGTGCATTTATCTTAAAGCGTTAAAGCCGTGTGTAAGAAAACATTGCTCTGCCTGTGCACATCAGAGTCGTGGTTATTAAACCGAATAGAGCTCTAAGACACATTCGCTGACAGATCAGCCATGACACTCCATAACTCACGGTCGTGGATCATCTCTGTCACCCTGAGAGGATTAGAGATCAGACTCTGTCTCCTGCTTTCATTTCCCACTGCAAGTGACTAAGAAACCTATTTCGCTTTGGTAACCAAAAGAGCCACGGCCTGAGTCAGTATTTTAGAAGGAAGGCAGTTCTTTTCAAATGGAGAACACAGAAGGCAGGACAGATGTAAAGCTTACGTCATGTGCCTTAGAGACAACAATGAAAGTGGAGCCTGGCCAGCCGGACCAGTATGGACTGCAAGCGTGATTCAAATGAGAACAATGCTTAAAGTGTCGAGTGTCTAAGAGAAAAGATACTCGCTTTCGATCAGAACAAAAGCTGAGTGAGAACACCACCCAAAGCATTCCTCAGTCCATTAATCTGGCTATTGATCGTTAAAGTCAGACAGAGATGAAGAAAAAGGAGGAAACACATAATGTAATTTACACTATTATATTAATCTGTTTTTTAATGGGATAGAGTACCTTTGGGGCAGCAAAGATACTTTGCTGGAGACAGACATGGGATTTGCAGTGCTGTAATGAAACTGTGCTATGGAGAACTGATGGAGATGAAGTTTCAGCTCCAGCAGTTCTCCATAGCACAGTTTCATTACAGCACTGCAAATCCCATGTCTGTCTCCACTAATGTTTCCTGGAATGTAAATAAATATTTCCTTTTTTTTCATTCATTCTTCTCCAGTAAGCGTTTTATCCCGATTGATCTTGAGCCAATCCTAAAAACACTGGGAGCAAGGCAGAGAGACATCCTGGATGGGAAGCCAGTGCATCACAGGGCTCTATGCACACACAGGAGGCAGTTTAAAGTAACTAATACACCTATAGGAAGTTTTTTTAGGATATAGGAGGAAACCAAAGATCCAAAAAGCCAGAAGGACACTGAAAGAACATATGAAAGGGCACACAGAGAGTAACCTGAGCTCGGGATTGAACAGCCATGGAAGTGTGAGGCGGGAAGCCCTTCACCTCATACAGCTCAGGATATAAACAAACAACCCAGACTCTTCTTCTCAATTAACTAGAGATGGGACTGATCCGATCTCAGAAACAAAAGAGATCGGATATCAAAGAAAACATAGCAGATATGAGATCCTGTAAAAAAAAATGCCCAATGTTCCATTTTTTTGTGACTGGAAATGCATACACATAAAATGATTACAAGGTTCGATTCCTTAAGGTTTCTATCTCAGGGGCTTGTTTTTTTTTAAAAAAAAGCAGTATCCCTATAAAGATAAAATTAAATAGTATCATTTGGTTTCTCAAAAATCGTCCAAGCACCAGCACATGGAAAAAAAAGTTGATATTTCATTTTCTGATAATGGATCTGACCACAGATTCTAGCACAGAAATGTCATCATTACACACTAATAATCACACAATACAATTTCTTTTTTTATGTTTTGATTTTGTCATAGCACTAGTGAAAAGGCTTTGTGTCAACAAGCATATTTAGCAGTAGCCTAATGGGCATTCAACAGAAACCCTGCTTAAATATTACTCCAGTAAGGAACACCTTTTACATTTCTACTTGAGTAAACAAAGTATCATCGCTGTAGTGAAGTAGCCTTATCATGTATCTGTACTTTACTGAGGTATTTCCATTTGGGGAGATATTTACTTTAACTTCACTACGTTTCAAAGTAAAATATTATACTTTTTACTCAACTACATTTTGCTAAATCAGTCATTCCTTTTTATTTATGAGTGGATAAAAAAGTCAAGTTTAACAGCAAGCAGAACATTTTGAGAGAAATAAAGATAAAACTCATGACTCTAACATGCCACAACACCCGTGGCCTTGCACATTTTGTTCACTATTTTAAAAGAAGGCTCATGATAGTTTATTAGATATAAATCAGTGTTTGACTCATTAATATCATGTTAGGAGTAACATTTTAACAAGTCTTTTCACATAAACTGAGCTGATAAAGAAATATTCTTTTAACAAAAATGATGATAGGAACATTATAGCCATAATAAATTACAGTACTTTGGATTCTTAATTACATTTGAAGGCAAAGACTTTTTACTTTTACACAAGTGAATATTTAACGGGAGAAATTCTACTGCAGTAATATTTCACTTAATGTATCTCTACTTTAACTCGAGCACTTGGTTTGTGTACTTCACTGCTTTTAAATGAATGTATCAAAAGTAAAAGCACTGATGTATGAGATCTGTATTGATGTAATTCAGTGTTCCATTCCTTTGCACATTACACTTTTTTAGGGAGAAATATTACTATATGCAATACGTCCAGAGTGACTTAAATGTATAAAGCTGATTAGTTGGAGATAAAGAACCTTTCAGTGGTTGTTTGGTGGTGCTGTGATTTAACCTTCTTTCCAATCCAACATTTGCACACAGTGAAAGTATCCTTACTCCACACAAACTCTCACCAGAACCGTGGATTTCCTGTTATGCTACAGGTTTAATACATTATTTATTCACTTCAAAATGGTAAGGAAGTATTTCTGAAAGGTAGTGTATCAAAAAGTCAACTGTTACACATTCAAATAGAGAGAGAAAAAAACTTTTCAAAAATGAAAGGACTCTGATGAAGTACAGATACTTGAAAAATGTACACGGTAACAAATTATAAATTCTGCAGTGCTGTCTATCACAGCAGAGCACATACAGTATCCTTAAAGAGCACATTTATAACTTGAGCTGTCTGAAAGGGTTCTCGGTTTTTGAAAGACAAACTGAAGAACCAGTTCCCTACATTCACTAGGGGGCAGCAGTGCACAAATCCTCACTCGATTTAATGGCGTGTGTGTGTGTGTGTGTGTGTGTGTGTGTGTGTGTGTGTGTGTGTGTGTGTGTGTGTGTGTGTGTGTGGCTTATATCCACTCAGGGAAAAAACACGACACTATAGTGGAACACAATTTGCAGGAGCCAACAAGAAAGAGCACATGCTGATTTGCGCTTGAGTCCACAGGAGTCTTATACGCAAAGAGATTGTTGATTAACTGCACACTGTTTATAAAAAAATAAAAATAAAACATTGTAGCCAAATGCAGACAGACGTGAGCAATGCATGAAATGATGGAACAGCAGAAGAAATATTTACATAATGCAAAAGCCAGGCAGACCCTCTAAAAACCGTGACTCGCCCACATATAGCATGTTAATCTCACCAATTGTTTATCGGTGTGTCAGACAGGAGAATGATAGAGAGGGCCTGTCATCTCTGACTCATTTCTTTCCAGCTGAATGAAGCCAGAGCTGAGAGCAAAATGACTTTTTCCCTGCATGGCTTTTGGCAGGATAAAATGAATCAAAACATGAATTTGGCTGAAAATCAGAGAAGACAAGAAGCAAGACAGAGAGGGGGCGCCACGCTCCTCCTTATGTCTACCGGTGTTGCTGCCTGCGGGTCCGAGCAGGACTGTGGAGTCATCATGGACAAGGCTACATTAGACAACAGACTGACCCTGCCTGAGACATAAAGCAGCTCACCACTATATATATATATATATATATATATATATATATATATATATATATATATATATATATATATATATATATATATATATATATATATATATATCTTTTTGAGCATCGCGTTTCACATTTAGTCCCAATTTGCTCTTAGAATTCCTTCTACTCTTCAGGGAAGATGTTCAACTAGATTTTGAAGTGTGCTTGTGGACATTGGGGTTCAGCCACAAGAGTGTTAGTAAAGGCATATACTGATGTAGGATGAGGAGGCCTGGAGTGCAGTCAGCATTCTAATTCATCCCAAAGGTGATTAATAGGGTTGAGATCAGAGCTCCGTAGCAGGCCACACAATATCTTTTTCTCCAAACTATTTAAACCATATCTTCGTGTTCGCTTTGTGCACAGAGCGTCGCCATGCTGGAACAGGTTTGGGTTTCCAAGCTCAAGTGAACGCTATAATTTATTATACCGCATCCAAAAAAATGCTATACTATACTGCCTTCAGCTTTGTGGTAACAGTTTAGAAAAGAACCACATATGGCAGGAAAGGTTGGGTGTCCCAATACTTTTGTCCATAAGGGAAAATAAATGCTAGTTCATATGTTTCAGAAAGAGGTAGGTCTTCACCTGTTTGAACATCTCCAGTGATTTAGCTGTTTGGACATCTGGGGACAGTTCGTTCCACTACCTTGTTGACAGAACAGAAGAGTCTTGATGTATACCTACCTCTTACCCTGAAAGATGGTGGGACCAGCAAGAAGTGCTAGAAGATCTGAGGGAGCGTGGTACAGTGCGAGGAGTGATAAGAGCTTAAGCTAGAGATTCTAGTCCATGTTGCCCTGGTTGCATCACATTTCTGCAGATTTGTCATCTGCACATTCATGCTGCAAATCTACCTTATTATCACATTCAACAGGTGCACTATTTGATTCAGAGCAGGTGACTGGAGAGGCATGGGAAGCACACTGGGATCACTGGCAATTTCATGGAACCAGTTTGAACCCTGCGTCACGATGCAGTTTTATCTCTGCGCCCAATGTTACCTCAGATTGCTGTTCTTTTCTGTCTGGACAGGAAGTTGATTAAATCCAAACCTTAAACAGATGCAACAGCAACACTCAGGTAAGATATGTCTTTCAAATAATGCTTGATGCCCAATGGAAAACATTTGCCACACCATTACACCCCCTCCACCAGCCTAAACGGTTGCCAGTATAGATTGAGCCTGTGGATTTATCCTGTTGATTCCATAATCGGACCTCAACATCTGTATGCTACAGATATTCTTCAGACAAAGCAAAGTTTTACCAGTCTATATTTTTAGGTTTAAACACTGGTTGTTATTGTAGCTTTTCTGTCATCCTGTCACCTTTCTGACCACAGAACTGCCACTCACTGGATGTTTTTTGTCTTTCGCACCATTCTGTGTAATCTCTACAGACTGCTGTGGGCAAAAATCCCATGAGTTTAGCAGAGTCTGAATTACTAGTGTGTCTGGAATTAACAACCATACCAAGGCCAAAGTCACAGAGATCACATTTTTCCTCATCCTCATGTTTGACATTAACATTAACTGAAGCTTGTGACCTGTATCTGTGGGATTCTCTGACTTGCACTGCTGCCACATGATTGACTGATAGGATAATTGCATGAATGAGCAGTTGTTCCTATTAAATTGTATAAACCATCAATTTAGAGATGCATTCATTTTAATAACACTGCAGAAAATCCACAAACAATGGAATTTACTGCATATGGTTTTATTTAAAAGCTTTAGACAAGGGGATAAGTGTTTTAAAATATCTTTTTTTTTTCATTTTAACAAAACATTTCCTTTTTTTCCCCCTTGCCCTTTGAATGAGGGTGACCTTAAAGCCGGTACATTGCTATTAGTGCCAGTGGGTTTCAGACAATGCTTCTCTATGCTTGCCGATCAAGGGGGAAATTCCAGACTACTGATCCCTGCACTTTCCATTTATGTGGGCTTCTATGTCCAAAATGATCCAGCTGGCCCTCACCCTGCACACACGACCAAACCATTGCATTTTTCATTTCTGAATTTCCTTTCCGATCGCAAGATTCACGTCTTGCTCTTGTTTAAAGGGGAACTGTGACTGAAAACTTGCAATATTTCTTAAAAGACCCAGAGCATGTTTTTGTCTGACTCAAGCAGCGTGTGGATCTTTAAGGTTCACATCGTTTAAATACTACTGATGGACATGAGAGAAAGTAATAAAAGAAGGATATCTTTATCCTTAATTAATTAACATAGATACAGTATGTACTGTAGTGAAAAAAGGGAAAAAAATGGTAAAAGATCTGTTCACTGTTCTGCTCGGGTAATTGTTTATGAATTACAAAACTTACAGACTGCAGAAAGAACATTACTTATAATCTAATACTCCAGTACTTATGTTAGTTCTCACTCTTCAGTGTTCTGTATTGTTAAAAGATTTATGATCACACTCTTGATGTCACCCAAATGAGGATGGGTTCCCATTTTGAGTCTGGTTCCTCTCAAGGTTTCTTCCTCATTACATCTAAGGGAGTTTTTCCTTGCCACAGTCGCCATGGCTGCTCATCAGGGATAAATACACACCATCCACCTTGACTGTTGATTGCTGTAAAGCTGCTTTGAGACAATGTCTGTTGTGAAAAGCGCCATAGAAATAAACTTGACTTGACAAAACTAGATCTTATCTGAAATCAGCAGTAAGAAAAGGCCTTTCCTTTCGCTACTTTATTTATAAAAGCCTTTAGGGGTAAAAAAAATTCCAAAATAAGGACTAATGAAGATGAGTCACTTTGCAGTTCATTTTTATAAGATCAAAAAAACAGCGCTCCAAATTATTCAAAAGATGAATGGAGACTTTTTGCAGCTGTAGCTGATAATCTGTACGATTATGATAATCAGTCTTCTCGTGATGTTCAGTAATGACAGACATGACATAAATGTAAAAGTCAATTCAGATGTAAACCATGTGTTAAATAACTCTATAACAATGCTGTCACACTGGTAGAACTATCCTGGCAGTCTCCTGTGGTTGTGTGCTTTTCTTTCTTGCCGTTAAAGGAAATCATGTTCGTGGTGAAAGCAAAAACTCCACTGTGCCTTGCACAGATCGTGGTACCCCATCGTATTGAATACCAAATTTTTCGGAATAACAAACGCTCACAAAAATCTTCACACGTATTACTGAAGTTCGGGGTTCAAAGTACTGACACATTTTTGCTGCTGTATAACACTTACAACACATAGAGCTACACTTCAAAACACAAATTGCTAGTTTGATATTTCGTACATAAACCATGTAGATTTCTGCAGAACACACGATGCAAAGCAGAACTTTATCATCACGTATGCAATCTTGTGTGTGCAAATCAGAGTGTTGTGAACGGAGTGGTTATTCACTTATTATGAGTAAAAAAAAAAATCCAGTAAAAGTCGTTCATCATTACATTTTTATTACTTCTTATAAAGGTTATTATAATGGTTATAATTATAATTATATGATTAGGTGCAAGTGTAAACCAAACCTGCTGTATTTTGTTACATAAAGTTAATATAACTGCCATATGGAACATCCATATCCCTTTGTCCCTTTACTTTAATGCTTTCTAACACTTCAACCAAAACCTTTTATTAATCTACAGGAAATATGTACTAAAGCTTCTAGCCCAGTACCAACACGCAGGAGCTAAAGCAAAAACCTTGCATCTACATTCATTACATAGGCATTCATTCTATTAGGTAGCCAAGCCAGGAAGTTTTTGAGAAGTAGGAAGGAACCGGAGAACTTACAAGGTAATAACATATGAAACTCTGTACAGACTGTAACCTGAGCTCAGGATCAAACCCCAGACCCTGGAGCGGTGAGGTAGCAACATGACCTGTTGCTTCATCATGTAACCCTACTTCAAACATGTACAGTATGCATGAATAACTATCAGAAATGACTGAAGATATTGTTCAGATCTATATAACTCCGACACAATGGATATTTTTGAGCACTTTCATATGCGTGGTTTACAGAAATGGTGTGAATGCTGAGATATTGCACTTCTTTTGCTAGGTGAGATGACACATTACGTCATTGAAAAGAAGTTGCTTCCCAAACAAGCAGAAGCTTCACTGCTCAATGAAACGCACTTTCAGACACAAAGGTGTTGCTCCGTTCCAGCAGTAAAGAAAGTCACAAGGTTACCTGATGTCTAATTGAAACATGGAGGCATGGTGACATCAAAGTAAGCGAGCGATAAGCTGAGAACGAGTGATCTTTCCACTGAGCAGACCTCATGATCCTTAGCGAGAGGAAAAGGGCAGCATGCAAAATCGAAACAGTGAAAGCCGAAAGGGCTTGGCTTGCAATCGGAGAACACAGCAGGCTCAATGCAAAAGCTTTTTAAGCCCTCTACTTACACACTGAATCACCTGATCTTACCTATCACACATCGCAACACCCAAGTCTCCGGCGCTTATATTACGACTAAACAACTTTAATGCAAAACTTAATGATGCATAATTGTCCCTATTAAATGTCTAATAACAAACATGCAATAATTACTAAACAATTATGAGAGTCTATTCATAAATCTGTGTTCCACACCAAGTAGATTTCCCAGCTGTAAATAAAATCTCAAAACAATAAGGCTAAAAATATATTACATTCTTATATGTGTTTCTTGTTTCTATAGCAACAGTTAATTCACAGGGAATTTTTTTTAATCCAAATGATAAAAGTGATCATTCACCAAATAATTAATATGATGGATTTTTTTATTTTTAGACATTTATTTAACATTTACTGTTTGGAAAGTGTCTCAAGTGTCAGGGCGTTGTTAACGTCTAGCTCTTTGGGAAAATCTTGAGAGGAAAGAAACAGCTAATAGAGAAACAATAAAACAGTGATACAAAACAGCTCAACATTGAATGTAAAAAATAAATAGATTTAAAAAATGATTGAAAATTGAATATATTTTATAAATAAAAATGTAATAGTCTGCAAATGACAAATGGAAAATAATCAACTCATCAACCTACTGATGATTAATTACCCATAATGGCACACCACTTATTGTTTCCCTACTTCCTTCTTACTTATTCTACTGCAAAAACTTCTGTATAACACAAGCACATTGCAGTGAAACTGGTCATACGCACTACTCAAGGTTCAAACTCCTAATACATTTTTTTTTGTTGAAAAAGAAATGTACAGTGCCTGTTTGTTCTGTTAATGTTTTTAAAGACTGGTACATGTTCCTTTTTTTCTATGCACCAAACTAGGTAATTTACAACAGGAAGATCTACTTTGAAAAAACAAATTTAGAAATGTCCACATGTTGAATTTTATTTTCTTTAAAAATCCTCCCTTAGTATGAATAACAGCTTTACACACACACTGGGCTCTGGATAGCTTGTTTCTCCAAACATTCCGCTGTAATACTTTGCCATGGCTCTTATAAAACTTGTCAAATGTGTTCTTCACTAGTTGGAGATTTCCTTCTGACTTTGTGTCCCAGAGCAGTTTAATGGGATTTAAGTGCAGTGACTGGGCAGGCCAGATTATGATAAATAACACTTCAGCTGACTGTTTGATCTCTAAATAATGCTAACAGAGATTGGATGTATGGTTTGGGTCACTGTCTTGAATAAAGTTGATTCCAATTATGTAGTATAGAATGGTAGCCATCTTGGTTCAGTAAAAATTTTATCCAGAATAAGTCTCCAACCTTCCCTGCTCTAAAACAACCACAAACATTAAGCTTTTACCTCCATGTTTGACGGTGGGTGTGAGGCAGTCTGCTAACATCTCTCCTGTTCTCCATCATACATAGGTTCTTCTATTAGAGCTATTCATTGGCTAACTTTTGTGTTTTAGCATTTTAACTAGTTTGTTGCATATAAGCAAAAGGAGCAGGCATTTGTATCAAAAACCATAAAAGACTAGGTGTTTCCACACTTTTGACAGGTACTTTAACATAGTGCTATACTTCTAAGTACAATAGTTTTTCATGTGATGAAATGCATCTACTTCTCAGAGAAATCTAATCTCAACCTCACCATCACCCTTGTCAGGAAATTTCAAAATGCCATTTTCTACAAAAACCACAATGCAAAGAGGAAGTGATAGACTTACAGCCCCCATTTAGTGTATGAAATGTCTGCAGATGTCGGTTGAGCAAGGACGTCAAACAAACGTGAAGAAAAACTAGAGCGGCCTGTGTTCAGTTGCTATACAATGGAGAAGCATGAAGGAAGAGAAAAGTTTAGATGTAGAGATAGTGATGGAGTTAGAGGTAAGGGATGAAAAAGAATAGGAGGAAGGCCTTGCCCAAAGAGAAAAGTATTCTCAAAATAAAATTCACGCTACATTTTTTAACCCTATGCTGGCCATGGTTTCACATTGAGAAAGTCCCAGAATTTTGCCTCTAGACAATAAATGATCCCATGCCAAAAATGAATGGTGAGCAGGAAGGAATTTGTTCTGTTAGAAATGCATTATTCAGGTAGTTCCATGGATTGGATTGGATAGTTCTGCCACTTCAAAACAGCTCGGGGAATATCAGATATCACTGTAGTCTTATCTTTGTGGCTTTAAACACGTTTGTAGTATCGGACAGCAATGTAGTGTCAGACAGCTCTGTAATATCAGATAGCTCTGGAGTATCGGGTAGCTTTATAGTAACAGGCAGTTCCGTAGTATAAAAAAGCCATGTAGTAACATACAACAATGTAATATCTGTTGACTCTATACTAACAGACAGCCCTAGGATTCAGCCAGCTCTGTAGCAACAGACAGTTATGTAGCAATAGACAGATCTATAGAATTAGACATCTCTGTAGTATCAGATAGTTGTGTAGTATCAGACATCTCTGTGTTAACATATAGCTGTGTAGTATCAGACATCTCGGTGTTAACATATAGCTGTGTAGTATTAGACATCTCTACATAATAAGACTGCTCTGTGTTAGCATACAGCTGTGTGGCATCAGACATGTCTGTATTAACATAAAGCTGTGTAGGATCAGACAGCTCTACATAATAAGACAGCTCTGTGTTAGCATACAGCTGTGTTGGATCAGACAGCTCTACATAATAAGACAGCTCTGTGTTTACATACAGCTGTGTAGTATCAGACATGTCTGTACTAACATACAGCTGTGTAGGATCAGACAACTCTACATAATGACAGCTCTGTGTTAGCATACAGCTGTGTAGGATCAGACAGCTCTGCATAATAAGGCAGTTCTGTGTTTACATACAGCTGTGTAGAATCAGACAGATCTGTGTTAACATAGAGCTGTGTAGAATCAGACAGATCTGTGTTTACATACAGCTGTGTAAAATCAGACAAATCTTTGTTAACATAGAGCTGTGTAGAATTAGACAGATCTGTGTTAACATAGAGCTGTGTAGGGTCAGACAGCTCTACTAACAGACAACTCTAAACTAAGAAACAACTTAAGAATCCCACAACTCTGCAGTAACATAAAGCGCTATACTATCAGACAGCTCTGTAATAACAGACCGCTCTACAGCTCTAATAGACAACTTTGCAATACAGGCAGGTCTGTAACAACAGATACTGTAGTATCAGACAGCTCTGTAATAACAGACAACTCTGCAGTGACAGGCAGCTCAGTATAAACAGGAAGCTCTACAGCTCTGTAATAACTGACAGCTATGTATTAACATACAGCTCTACAGCTCTGTAATAAGAGACACCTCTGTAAAATATCAGACAACTCTGTAAAAACATACAAATCTCTAGTAACAGACAGGTCTATAATAACTTTGTAGTAACTGACAGCTCTGTATTAACAGACAGCTCTACAGCTCTGTAATAACAGAAAACTCTGTGATATCAGACAGCTCTGTAAAAATATACAACTCTCTAGTAACAGACAGGTCTATAATAACAGGCAGCTCTGTAATAACAGACAGTTGTGCAGTATCAGACAATCTGCAGTGTGTCTGTTAGAGGAATGTGGCTTATGAAGTCTAACAGATAAATAAGTTGATTTTCTCTTCCCTGCCACTGTGATAATCGTACCCACCATTTGTGTGTGTGTGTGTGTGTGTGTGTGTTTATGTGTCTGTCTGTCTCTGTGTGTGTGAGAGAATAAGCCACACGGGACCTCAGATTGAGTTTAATTCTCATTTTCCGTTTGCCAGAACCAAGCCCCTTTACATCTTTTGCAATTTGAGATGCCCTGCAGTGTCCACAAGCTAATAAAGGAACATTTTGCTGTGCCCTTTATTATACGGCCTCCTGCCCAGCAAAATGCCCTCAGCATGAATGATCCTCTGGAGGCACATGAAATTACAGACCCATTCTTAACCCGACACAGCAGGTGTAATCAGTGTAAAGGGCACAGCTTGTACAAATAAGTGTACATAAGCGTGCACACGCATACACCCATGCACACACACTATAGAACAGCTCATATATATGTCTATATTAATTTTGGTGGAAATGTTTGCACCCCCTAAGTTTCTGCAAATGTGGTTCTGTTCCATAATTTGTCCCTAAAAAAAGTAGAAAGTCAAAATAACATTTTAAACTATGATGTATCCCATGATAACAATAAAGCAACATCAACAGAAATTGAACGAAAAAGCCACAAGATTTGCCTTGCCACTCTGAAAAATGCTGTATTTTATCTGGAACAATTATAACAAATACTTTAAGGAAGTTGGAAATGGAGCCAATATAAAGTTCTTCTGACTAATCCTCTTCATTGTTATGAAACATTTCTTATTTTCCTTCCAACGGGAGAGGTTTCTTCCAGGATAACTCCGCCCACACGTACAAGGCAGGGCTTCATACAGAAGATGAAATTAGAAAATGATGTCAATCACATGTCATGGCATTGTGAATGCTTTCCATATTTATTATCTCTCCTAAAGGCTCGTAGAATCGACACAGACACACTTTGAAGCTGTGCTCAAAAAGTGTAATGGGTAAACAAACACCTTACTAGTTTATTTATTGTTTTCGTCCTTTAGTTTTGTCACCTCTTTGTGCAAACCTACTGTACATACATACATACATACATACATACAATCACAAAAATCCTGTCCATGCATGAAGCATGCAGTTTAACTATGGCGTGAGTAATGAAACCGTTGCTGGACACTCGGCACCCTCGCAGCAGCCATGTAACACTCACCAGACCCAGGAATGGCGACGATATGAAAACGTGCTCACGTTCAACGGAGCCCTTTTGTCCTCTAGCAAAGCCAGAGCCATTATGTTCAGCTCTTAAGTGCACATGCTGCTCATCATGAAGCTTCTAAATGCTCAAATATTGTCCTACTGTCTCTCTGCATGTTGCTGAAAGGCTAAACTGACTCCGGTTACAGTGTCATGCTTCTTTCTCTTGATGGGGTCGTGTATCATCAGACTGCTCTCCCACATGGCAGGAACAGTGTGCCAGTGTTACAGATGCGCAGAGTCACTGCTATGAACCTATGCTGGAGTCATTAGTATAATCCACAACAATGAGGAAGTATAGTCCTGTGTAAATAAACTCAGCGGGGTCATTGTGAACTAGAATCAAATAAACAAGGCACAACAGCAGAAGTGGATCAGTGCATTAATTTTGTGCCTCAACGTGGCTTTAGTGCTGTTTATAACATCACGCCCCTTTCTCTCATTTTAGAAGTACAAATGCATGCAGGGTTTTGTACAATAGTACATTTGGCTTCCTTTATTGCATTACCCTACCCTTTGGATGTGTTAGCATAAGTAGTAGCTCTAGCTTCCCCCACCTCTTCCATAACATTCCATGAACCTTTAGTCTTCATCATGCTGTTTGTCAAACCATGTTCCCTAACAAACTGTGAGACTTCCATATACAGGTGTATTTCTACTGAGACCCACTTTAACTGCACACACATCTTACTGTGTGACTTTTGGTGTTGCACCAGAACTGATAAGGTTTTAAAACCAAACATTCGATACAATCAAACATTTTACAAGTGTAGCATGTATCATTTTGCAAACTATATCGCGTCTCCCCACTTATACATAAATATAAAGTCAAAAACCAAATGGAAAAGTTCAGAGAGGGTAAAAACCTATAAAATGTGACACCTAGCCTAAATATTGAGTAATTTACAGTAACTTAAGTATAACAAAACGGTGCTAAGTATTTAATGTCATGTCATAAACAGCTCGGGTCTGAATAAATTATTTGACAATCTGTGCTTTAAAACAGGAAACATTTTCTAGGTCAAAGCTCTGTTTCATACTACTTCACCAACTGTGTGACAGACGCTGTTCTGGATCTGCTCATGCAGGATGATAAAAAGGAAGTTGTCTTTTTTTCTTTTCGTTTTTTTTTCAATGCCATACACAGGCTCTTTGCTGTTAGAGCAGAACCACAGCTCTGTCCTCCGTCTCTTTCGGGTAGCTTCATGTTTAATTCATTGTGCGCTGCAAGCCAACGTGATTGGATTTTCGTAATCATATGAGCCTTTACCGGGCAACGAATTGACTCAGAGATGACGCAGGCATAGTCGTGCTCGAGCAACACGTGGTCTCTTAGGAAGTTGACGTCTCAACTTCAACCGACGTACAATAGACTAGTATACTAACGCACACAGAACACAGGCAACTGCAAATACGTATTTATTGAAAAATATATAAAACCTCTTTTAGGGTAATTATTATTATTATTATTATTATTATTATTATTATTATTATTATTATCATTAGAAAACTCATTCTTCCATGAATCACTCAGCTTCCTCTTTAGCTACATTAAAATCATGTACTGATGTGCGTATAAACTGCGTCAACATACTTTACAATTCAAAGTGCGCTTGTCTGCATGCATCTTTAAACATACCTATGCAAAAACAGCTTGCTTTCAAAAAATAAACCTCCAAACAAATGAGATGGCTCAAAAAGTCTTTATGTTAGGGCTTGTTTCCCATGTTCACGATCATAATATTAACTGGACATTTTTTATAAAATAATGTCAGCAGTCAAATACAAAAAACTCTATAATAGGAAATTCTGCAATGTTGCCAGAGCCTTCAAAAACATTCATGTGAATAATTATTTTCTGCCAACTGAAGCCTTATGTTAAATACATGCATTTCAGTTAAATATTATCTTTTAGAGCAAGATCTTAATACTATATTTGCAACAGACAAAACCACACAATACAATGTCACTATAAGTATTAATAAATCTTCTACTTTCTACCTTTCTACAAAAGGATGTCTGACCCTGATGGCTTTTTAACCAAGCCACACTCGAAGCTGCAACCATCTAAGATTAGCATAAAATCAACCTACATTAAAAAAGGTAGAGCTTCAAAGTTCACATATGAAATACAAATAAATCATATACAGCTAATAACATTCAATAAGCAAATTAAAACCAATATGAGGATGACAAAAGCTCATCCACTTGTTCATCCACATCCTGTTTACTAAAAAACATTGATGATGGCATTTTTTAGGTAAACATCCCAGGATGCATTGCAGTTTCAAGTGATTGACTGCAAACACACTCAAGTACAACATGAATTACAGGAACATGTGGGAAAATGCAGGAAATTCTAATTACTACACTATAAATGTAGTCTTTAGAGCAAAAGTTGCAGGTCTGAGTCTGCTAATAAATGCTAATAAAAGTGCTTTGCATACTTTTTAACATTGAACTTTTCCCACATGCCTAATCAGAGCAAAAAAAAAGCTAGCGATTCTAAAGCTAGTACTAAAAGATAAAAATAGAGATATAAAGAAATAGACAATGAAAGGCTAAGCTTGGGTAAAAAACTTGTATGTGTTTTCAATTTGTTCTTTAACAAAAATAAAGCTGGCGCCCTGGAACAGGCGTATTTCTATAGAGGTCTCATGACACTTAAATTGCACACAGGTCAACTACATTCGGATAATTGTATGATTTCTCATGCTACAGGGGAACTGGTTTGAACAGAATCTCACACACATACACACACAATTCACAGCATAAAGAGTAAACTGTAAACTAAACTATAAAATTCACACATGCCCAAGTGTTATGCTAAATCATGACATGTACAGCATACACCCTAATACAGAGTAACTTATCCCATTAATCAACTGAGCAGTTAAGGGCCTTACTCAAGGGGCCACAGGAAAATGAAATAAACCTTCTGATTAAAAGTCCAAAACCCTAAGCATCGAGATTGGGTTTATTGTAAAACACAGCCGTAGCACAAGTAGTCTTTTTATGCAAAATGTCGGTTGTCTTAAACGTTCAATAAAAATGAAGTTTACCTGGTGTATGAAAAAAGCACCTATAGAGCTGATGCGATTCTGAATAAAGAGAGGAAAAACATCTCGCTATCGCTAATAATAGAAAGTAAATAAACCAGAGAGTCTCACTTGATCGACTCCACATGCCAAAGTTTTAAAATAGATTCATGTCATACAGTATAATCGTACTCAAGTCAATTTCAGTTCTACTAAACACAAAGTATGGAAAAGTTCATTGGGGTTGAATGCACTGAAAATTAGATCTGAAATCTGCTTCTGCCTTTTGGGTGGATGTAGTTACTGTCAAACACAAACACACTCGCTCTTTACACTCAAACCTTATAATTAACCTCATTGACATGTTAATTATTGTAGCATGGCCTATCTTACTGTCATGCATGAGAGCTGGGCAGAATGTAATGCTGCAAGCTCAGAGTGGCTCCGAGGCTTTCATTCCATTAAAGTATCTCACAAAGCAGTAGTTTCTGCTTCGGAACGCATAGTTCTCTTAGACGAGTTTTAATCCGTAGTTTTGCATGCCATATATGGTAACTAAAGTTTATATTTTAGAGACATACAGACTTTTTTCACTACTAATGAAACATCTACTTTTATAATTTACTGATTCCATTTTCTAAGGTTCTAAATTACGTTTCTAACTTTCAAAAAAATGTATTCCATGTGGTTCAGGAGAAGCACCTGCTGTCACCTCATTTCCATCAATCGCATACTGAATCATTGCTTAGACGGCCACTTGCATACGATTATATGCATGCAAATGCAGCCTTGCGCACACGTACACTCATGCACATACATGCACAACCAACCTGTCATGCCTTTCCTAGCAATCGAATCCCTTTAATGCCCTGCCTGTTTCCATAGCAACCAAGTTTGCACCCCTGGATTCCTGGCGTTAGATGTAGAGTAAAATTCTCCGGAGCCTTGTTTTCTTTATCTGTGGCATAAATGTCTGTATGTGTGAGTGAGTGTGTGTGTGTGTATGTGTTTGTGAGTGTTTAGAATCTTGAGAAAGCCCTGAAGTGTTAAACGGCTACGAGGAATTTACGACCTTGACTTAAAAACATGCTATGATGACAACAAAGCATATGTATTAGATAATTGCACAAGAGGGATCTATATTTACATTTGTATGCATCACAATGCTTGGACAAGGACAGCTGTGTGCAAGTGTGTGTGTGTGTGTGTGTGTGTGTGTGTGTGTGTGTGTGTGTGTGTGTGTGTGTGTAATACCAGACCGACAAAGACAGATGGGGTTCCAGTGCTTCAGCCACAGTAATTGGGTAGGTCAATAGGGGCAGCTATGCAATGTCATAACACACACACACACACACACACACACACACACACACACACACACCCACAATATAAAAATATAATAAAAAAATATATAATTACACACATTTGTAGTCCACACACTGCAAATGCCAATGTGTGTGTATATATATATATATATATATATATATATATATATATATATATATATATATATATATATATACACATACATACATACATTGGCATATACAGTGTGTGGACTAAAATTTTTTTTAATTGTTTTGCTCATTAATTTACAAGGTTGTGCAATAAAGGTCCTATTGCAAAGAAATTAGTGTATGACGCAAACAAAATAACAAAGGACTCCTTAGCTGGCATAACTGTAGGGTATCAGATGACTGATAAACATCTCTCTCTCTCTCTCTCTCTCTCTCTCTCTGTCTTTCTCTGTCTGTCTGTCTTTCTGTCTGTCTCTCTGACTATCACCCTTTCTCAGATCGTTTGCCTCTTTCCTTCTTTCTAACGCAAATATTACATGCATTACCCTCTACAACCTGTGTTAGTAATGTAAAACACAACATTATGCAACCAATGAATATATAAAACAAAATATGGAATTGTATGCATCCATAAATCTTGAGCTGAACTGGATTCATTAAGTTGAGCCTGCAGTAATCTCTACTTTGACATACAGGCTGTTATACTGTGTACAAGTGCAAATGCTGGCTCTCAGTCTGTATTTCTACAGTAAAAAAAATCATTTACTACGGTTTAATTCAGAATAAAACCTGATCCAAATAATTTTACTCCTGGAAAAAAAATGTATCTTAAACAAAAACACAAACAAACAAAGAAACCCTTCATTGTTCTCCATAACAACAATCCATTCAGCAAAAGTCAACATGACCCGAGCAACACAATGCAAACTCACACACATGACCCTGCACATGGTTCTCTAATGACATCATTGGTGACGTGAGACTTTATCTGGGGGGAGTTTGTGTGAGGGTTCAGTTTACCTACCGCATTGTGACCGAGAGCCTGCGTTTACCTCCTTTTGCGTTGGTATCATCTCCTGGAGCTTGGCTTTCTACGATCAAAACACAGCTCCATAGAAACTAAACTCCAACTCACAATCTTAAAAACACAGGCAATTTCACCGTCTCGCATTGTCAGGGCCTGCAATTTCGTCGTCTGTATCTGGAAAAGAAAGAACCTCACAAAGATTTCATTTCTCCTCTGTCATTAAAGAGAAGCAGGATTGAGGTTCAACAAGTCCCAGAACAAATCCCAGCAATGAAAGTGCCAAAGGAAAAAAAATGTCATGCTACCTGAGAGGGTTTTGCAGTATCAAATATTAAGGCTAATCTTTTCTTAGAATATATTCAAATAAAAAGTGAGATTTTCTTTAAATCGTGGGTGCCCAGGTTCTGTCCTGGAGGGTAATTTTTCAGAAGAGATTAATAATTTCCTCTGTTACAAAATGACCATTGAAACTGATACATTGTGTTAAATCTGGTGTCTCTGACCTAACTGCTTTAAACTATTAAATGTTAATTCCACTCGGATCCAGCCCACCCTGACCCTAAAACATCTTAACTTACATCTGGAGAAGTACTGATCAGAAGATTGTGTGCTCATGCCCCAGGACTGCCAAGCTGCCTCTGTTGGGCCCTTGAGCAAGGCCCTCGACCCTCTCTTGGCTGCCCTCTGAGCTCAGCTCCCTAACAGGTTTGGAAGAAAAATATTTCACTGTGCCAAATAGAGGATTTCATAACTTTATTAGCGCAAAGCTGCCATAGAATCTTTCAAAATCTTCCACTGTGTGGAATCTTCCACTGTACTAACACTGTATTATTACCCGAACAGTAGTTAAGCTATTGTATAAAGTATATCTAACAATTGTTCATGTGCGGTGAGGCTGGATTTGTTTGTTTCTCTGTAACCATGACATCTCTATTAGTCAATGGCTACATTAAATGTAAAGTACCTTGAATGTCTTGAATGTGTCAAGGGCAAATTCAGGTGTTTAACTGGTTTGCACCTTCTTTATTGTTTATTACGATGCACACTTTCTATACGTTTATCACTCCCAGCTATTCCATCATTCAATATTTATATGTTACACTGAGGACACCATATTACTCAGACCAAAATTTTAGTAGACCAAGTTGCCTTTGTGATCTTGAAACATGAATAAGGTATGAAAAAAGGTTCTACCCAATCTTAAAATAGGAAGCACTCCGCTTTGGTGGTGCAGAGAGGACGCCATCCTGAAATCTCAGCTGGGTGTTTAGAGACGTTCAATTCAGCAACATTATATCGTCAAACCGAGGCGAAAAAAAATCTCACTTAACTTTACAGCTGACCCATTTGGAGCTGATGCAATCACACCAGCTGCAGTGCTGCTGAAAAGTCAACTGGGCCCTGAAGCTCCTTATGTGATAAAAAGTGGTGGTAATTTCTAAAAAGCACCAGAAGTGTCCAATTAATTTAAAGCTCATCACTTCATTCCAGAGGGAATAATGGGGGAAATAAAAAGCTTTGTCATAAGTAATAGGGCCCTAGCAATAGCCACTCTGAGCACTTTGCGGTTTTATGGCTTGCCTGACAGAGAAGCTATGTTAGATAACAGTTAATTCGCCTTTCCTTCTCTATATAAGAGCTCAATTTTAAGTTACAATCGACTAAGAGAAAGAGGATGATATCTGGGTGAAACTGGATGGATCTGCAAACTGTGAATGCACAGAAAGTGCTTGGCTACTTAAGTCAAATTATATCAAGGCTTGATGCAAAACAAATGAATGAAACGAACACAATAAATTGAAATGAAATTTTGTATTTTAACTTTTTTGTACTCTAGTCTACTCTTTTTTGTGTTCTAGTCAAGTCAAGTTTACTGTCAGTAAAAGGAGTCCTAATTCAAGGTCCAAGGTTTTCATGTCCAGGTCCAGACCAGGAGCATATAAATCCAAATCAAAAATCTTCTTAGATCTAATTTGAGTCAAGTCTCAAATCAGAGGTCCTAGATTAGTCTTATGCCAGCGAGTCTCAAGTCCAAGTAGAATATCTATTCGGGAGGTTTAAAAAAGTCAGTGGTTTTCATGTTCAAATCAGATCTTAAATGAGTACTTCATAAGACATTGCCATATCCAAATCAACTCAAGCCAAGTCTCAAGCCTATAGCGCTCAAGTCCAGGACAAATCCTTGAGTTCTCAAATCCAAATCAAGGCTCAAGATTAAAGTCCATAAGTTCTCTTTCCTATGTTAAATTCAGGTCAACTCACCCTCAGGCCAACATAAAAAACAAATCCAAAGTTCAAATCCAAGTGTATGTGCCTGTTATAGATAAAGTAGAACAAGAATATACATTTTACTTAAGTCCAAAGTGAATGCCTGGGTGTAAGCCATGATTGTTACATGATACCACACTGGTACAGAGCCATCGTTGGGTCTCTCTCAAAATTAAAACAGAGCATATATTAATTTTTTAAATGCCACGTTGTTATTTATTATAGATTTCCTGTAATCAATTTACTTAAATTCTCAATTCACTTCATGCATAGGTGGTCAACAGACCTGTGTGCTGCATGTGTTGTTTTTCTCACTACCAAATGCTCCCTCTTTCCCTCTCACTCTGCCTCTCTGATCAGGAACACTGAGAACGTGATGGGACAGATGGCAGCAATTGGCAAGGCTGAGGCCATGTGTGGCGTGGGCATAACCACTTTCCTCAGAGGCCCTGGGACACTAGGGGCAAGGTGGTTTGGAACGACATGCCCCACATACCAGCATGGGGCAAAACATGACTGCAACCTGTTTTAGCCTTTTTCTTAGGCAGAGACAAAGTACTGCAGTACCATCTGATAGGAAGCAGGTGTTTTAAAGCCCTTCGTGACATCCTGTTACACCCATAAACGTTCATTGATTATGCAAGAGTTCACCAAGTTTCTAGTACAAGAACAATTGGGATTTTGGGCTATAAGCCTAAATTAACTTGTATTCTACAAATCCTTATGTTGATAGTTACAGTCTGTTCAAATCCTGAATGGCTACCCATAGCCGGGACCGCAAGTGAGCAAAACTTGCCATGCTCTCTGGGTGGTAGGGATGCCATTACTCTCCCCCTGTCAATCAAAGAGACACTAGCTATTTGTGGTTATTTTTGAGCTAGTTTATTCCTTGGATTGTGTTTAGCTGCTCTTTTGACATAGCAGTGGCAGACTGAAAAGATGTTACAGTTGGCTTTAGAGGTCTTCAAAGAGGCAAGTGCCTTCACATACCCCTGTTAATAGCTGTTATTGAATGAAGCAAGCTGGCTAGCGGGTGACCAAATTTTGGAGCAATTTTAGCCTTGTACCCTTTATTTAAGCATTTTACCCTTTTCATAACAAAGACATTAAGCATTAACCCAGCTAGGCAACTGTACAGTGGTATTTTACAAAGCTTCTCACGTGTGAATCATGAGTCCATAGTAATAGTCAACAAGACAGGAAATCAGACAGCAACCAGACAGCAGCCAGACATCATTCAACCAGGATCATTAGACACTAAAATGCCCAATGTCCAAGTAATTACAAAATCTATAGCATATGTACTCATAAAAATTAAAAACAAAATCATGTGAATTTCATTATTTATTTTTTTCTTCCTTCATTGTCAGAAATGTACCATTTTGTTCTTTTTTTTTAACCCCACCCCTGTAGCAGTCACACCACTGCCCTGACGCACTGGTCCAGCTTGTCGCCATGGTAATGGGTTGTGTGTGTGTGTGTGTGTGTGTGTGTGTGTGTGTGTGTGTGTGTGTGTGTGTGTGTGTTTGAGAGAGTGTATGTGTGTGAGCAGAATAAATCACCGTGTCAGTGCCATATCTCTGCTCGATGCTTCCCGGGGGACAGATAGAATATTGACAGGTGTTAGATGCTGTTCGTGCAACCCTATGGATGGATCTGCTAGTCACCACACTGCTGTTAGTCAGGACGTCTACAACTAATAAAAAAAAACTAAACAAATGGCAGACGGATTCTCGTGACAGATTTAACATGATTACATCACTCTAATGAAATAAATCAAACGTAATCATACACGTTTCTGACCTCTAAAACTTACTGTCGGTTTTGTTCTGTATGACAAACAAAGGTAGATTTTTGTATTATTATTTATTACATATTTTATGCAAATTGTTTTACTTTTTTACTACACAATCAAGTGATTAGTATAATATTTGCAGGAAGTTAGCTAAGGCATGGCTAAAAATATCAATATCTCCACACAATTTTGCCATTTTGGAGAAATACACGTATAAAGGAGATACAATACACTCAACTATATGGACAAAAGTATTGGGGCACTATTCCAGCCATATATGGGTCTACCCCAATCTGTTACTACAAAACCTTCTGATTGGAAAACAGTAAAATCATATCAAAGTACCACCAAGCTGCCACTGCTGGGCCCTTGAGCAAGGCCCTTAACAAGCTCAGACGTATAAACTACAGTACAATTCACAATCAACTAATGTTGCTTAAGTTCAGCTTTTTGTGTTCTATGGAGTTACAAGGCCATACACAGATATTTCTATGGATTCATATTCCTATTAAAGTTTCTCCTAGTCTCCCCTGATGTCACTAAAGGTTAAAGATAATTATACAGTATCTTGCATGAGTTGAGATTAGACAGTTGTGGAAAAGTACGTACATGTTTCACCTTCATGGTTGGGTGCCCACTCCCACTGAGGCAGCACTCTGTAGCCTTATATAATTGAATCTGGCAGGCCAATTAAAACAGAAGCAAATGTGATGATTTATTATCCCTAACACCACATCCAGGGCCATGCAGCTTCCACAGGTCTCTCTGGTGTTGAATATTTAGAACCTGCTTACACATTCTTTCTGTCAGGTGGAAACAAGCTTTAATGCTGTTATGCTTAATTTGACAATTTGTAAGGTCTAAGCTGAATTTTGTCCCATATCCAGAACAGCTAGTCTGAATATGCAGGTATTAAATTACCTTGTCAGTTTTTGACATATTTACACAGTTCTGAGAAAGACACAACTTCCTGAACAGATAATAATGTGGTTCAATCAAACTCTTACACAACTTGATCTTAGCAGGAAGCTCGCCAAGACATGGCTAAAAAATACAAATATCTCCAAATCATTTTGCCATTTCGGAGAAATACATAAATATACATGGCATTTTGGAGAAAGCTGTTACTGCTGAGAACTGGAGCAAAGCTCTTAATCCTCATATGCTTAGTTGTATAAATTAGATAATTGCACATCATTCTGGATAAGAGCATCTCCCAAAAGCAATGAATGTAAATGTACAAAATTGGAGGCACACAACTGTATAAGAACTGTTTAAATTGTATATCTTTGGATGTGATGCCATAAAATGTTCTCTTCAACTAAACTAGGAGAACTAAACCTTTTCTAGCACGACAATACACAAAGCTAAGATATAGTTTACATGAGTTAAGTGGCCTGCTATAGAACTCTGAACTTAACCCTATTGTACACCTCTGAGATGAGCTGGAAAGCTGACTGCACCCTAGATCTCCTCACCTCATCTACAGCAGAACCTTAGTTTACTAACACCCTTGTGGCTAAATGAGCACAAACCCCACTCCAGAATCTAGTAGAACATTTTCCCAAAAGCGTGGAGGTTAATAAAACAGCAAATGGTGACTTAATGTGGATAATCGGTTAAAAAAAAGATCCTAATCTTACGTTAAGGTGTCCACAAACTTTTTGAATGCACTGTACTGTATAAAAAAAAACACCATTTATTTTATTGGTCATTCGAATGATTTTGTTTATCAGGTTTTCCCAGACATCTACACATAAACTATAGGTTTGTGAACACCGAACCATAGCACTCATATGCTTTTTGAACACCACATTCAAGGTTTTCCTGTCTTTGCTGTAACCTCCACTCTCCTGTACAGCTTTTTTTTCTCTCGATTTTGGAGTGTAGCTGTGGGGATTTGGGATTTTTTGGGTCAGGTGTGAGGTCAGGCACTTATATCAGGAGGGGAGGCCTGTGGTGTAGTCGGCACTTTCAGCTCATCCCAAAGGTGTTCAGTGAGGTTTAGGTCAGTACTCTGTCTAGGACACTTTCACTTGAACCTTGGTAAATCCTAACCTTATTTGCTATGCAGGAACATGGTGAGCCATTGTAATGTTACAGGATACAAAGAAATCCAAAACAATTGTGTTCCCAGCTTTGTGTCAAAAGCCTGGAAAGGAAAAAAAAACATGGGTGTGATGGTCTGTTGTCCACATACTTTTGTCCACACGGTGTATATTGACACCATTCAAAGCCAATTCGATCTTTCTCTGCAGCACAGATCGCTTCCTCTCCTCTGTGGTGTTGTCTACATTATACTTCTATGCACAGTTAGTTCTCTTATCCCATAAAAGCTGAATCGCTGTTATGCGTGAACGCTCACTAACACGGTGAGGTAGTATAACACAGCACCTTCGGTTAGTGGCTGTTTCACAATTGCCTTCACTTATATTATGACAATCAATAAGTCACACCAGGGCATGAGGACACAGACACAGACTCTAATCAATATACATGCAGACAAACATGCAAACATGCCTGCTTATACACACACATACACAGTGTGCAGTGTGTCTATTCGAGGTTGAAAAAAAAAGTTAGAGCAGACATTTAACAAGGATTTAAACAGGCCTTGATGAGGCACTATTATGTGTTTTCTGAACACTGTAGCATGCCAGTGGGAGACCAAAAACCACATCATCAGCCTAAAGACTAATGCGCGCGCACACACACAACACACACACACACACACACACACACACACACACACAGAAGTGTGTCATGGAGACAGACCTAGTACGATCCATGTGTGTAGGCATATGTGTGTATGTCTGTGTGTCAGTGATGCTACATCTTATGTTGCAGGTCATACGGTCACGATGCTGCATTATATACTCTGATAAACCTTTCATCTTTATTCATCAAAGAGTCAAACTGAACAAAAATTCCTCTCTGAAATCTAATGAAAGGATAAAACTATGGACAGATCATTGCTATACAGTGATCTCCAGAGAGAGCCAAAGAAGCTAAAGAAGATTGAAGACATTTCATTGAAACAAAGAAAAAAAAAAAAGAACAGCAGAAGGGTGTGAGCCTGAGAGAAAAATCATCCAAACTAATGAGCTCGAAATTTATCTGTACGCTCCCACAACCGCTGAGGTCTGCCACCGAATAAAGCTGATGAACCATGAAATACAGACAAATAGCCTCTATCTCTAAACTCTATTTCTCCTGTGCGTTCTGGAAATTGTATGTGGTTTATAAAACTGTATGTGGTTTAATACTGGAATTCAAATGACTTTTACAATTATTTCTACAAAAATCTAGGAACAAAATCTTTGTACTGCATTTGAAAAACATTTGTATAACCTTTTACTTTGCAAGCCTATAATCTGGAATCAACTAATTATGGTGTATATATGTAAAATACAGATACTAAACATACCGGGAAATTGATCACCACAGCTTTACATGAAATAAAAAGACAACGGAATGAGGAGAATGAAACTTGATTTAAATTTATAGCATGTGGCAGACACCCATATCGAAAGTGACTAATAATGATATCATTCAGATAACTTAGTGGTCCCCAACCTTTTTAATATTTTATATTATATTATTTTATATTATATATATTTTTTTTATATATTATAAATACAACAAAATAAAATGACACAACAGGCATAAAAACTAATATTTTCTAAAAATAATAATAAACGTGAATCCACTGTGGTGTTGTTTGTTTATTTTGATAGCTTGGGGGTTTGAATTTACCGGTAATGTATTATGTGTTAGCGGCCGGACGGCCCTTTTAAGAAGGTAGCGGATGGAGGTAAGACATGTGACCGAGGCATCATGACATGCATCAAGAGTGAGTCATAGACAGATGTGGTGGAGAGAATCCGGTCATTTTCCAAAATAAAACACCGTTCAGAATCAGATAATAAATAAAATGGAAATAATGTAAGTTATGTATTTTTTCTGTGCAGCCCAGTACCAATTGACCCGCAGCCCGGGGGTTGGGGACCACTGATATAACTGATCAGTTGCGGGTTAGGGGCCTTGCTCAAGGGCCCAGCAGTGGCAGATTAATTGTGGAGGGATTTGAACTCACAACCTTCTTATCTGAAGTCCAACATCTTAACCACTGAGCTACCCCTTCTTACCCTGGTTTTTAGCATTTCTACATACAAAACCTTAACATTTGGGACTACTTTACCCGATATATAATAAATACGTTTAATAATATACTATATAAATATAATCAGATTAATCTAGTATTTCTTATTATATGAATACAATTGAACAAATGTTTTATTTTTTATCAATTTGCCTCTGAAAAACATTATCAGGCAGTACAACAGACTACTTCAAGCTTGAAATTAGTACAAATAGGTAATCGAATTTAGTCATTTTTTTATTTTAATTTGTGGTAATTGTGTTGTATTGTATAAATAAATCTTGGAGTATATTCAAGATTGTTTCACATCCTAAACTACAGTGGTGAACAGAATCAAACTATTTTTACTTTGTTACTATATTTAAGTAATTTTTCAGGAAATGTTTATTTCACTAAATTTTTTGTAACATCTTACTTTTCACCTTACTACATTGCATGTTGGAAAAGCATGTTGCCCTTCGTTAATTTGAAGTAACAACATAAACTGTGTTAAATGAGAAAATGTCACTTAACCACATGTAAAACTCCAGGGTACAGAAGAAATATATCACCTTTGAAAGGTATGATACCTAGATTGTATAAATGACTGAAATATAGTTGTAGTTGTAAAATAGTATAGTATATATCAGTACTGTTACTTTTGATACACAACCCTATTCAAAAGCATGTACTTTTGCTCTCTGACTCAAGTAGAAATGCAAAGAACTTAATGTACATAAAAATACTTCGTCCATCATGTGTTTATGTATGCATATTCCATATTATTATTGTAATTGGTCAGAAAACGTTGATTCTTTCCCTATAATAGCAGCTCTGGTTTTCACTTCAAGGTTTATATTAATGCATTAAAAGACGTCTTTGAAGTGGAACCGCCAAATTCTCGCTATTTCTAAGCATTTTTTATCGGTTATGTCGACTTTTTTTATGTCGCCGAACCCTGATATCTCGAGCACAAGGGGGGAAAAATTTGCCATTTAACGTCGGTTATCTCGGTGCAGCCGCAGAAGAACTCGCGGAAGTGGCGGAAAAATCAAGCCTTACAGCTGCTACAGGTGCTGTATTGTATACTGGTGAATCTCTGCTGTTAGTTAGTGCACATATGCCTTTTGTTGTTAAATGTTATGCGATGAACGGGAGGCGAAAGCCGCGCTTGGCGGCGCGGAACGTGGGATGAGCAAAAGCATAGAATGAACACCGGCAGGATCGGGGGGAATCCGCGGTGCACTTTGGGAAGAAAAGCGCAGCCGTTGAGAGAGTGCCGGTGGGAAGGCACGTACCGGGATACGCATGCGCGATAACAACGACCTCCGTGAACCAACATATACCAACAATAACGGACGGTGAGAGTGTGGAAGTTTAAATAGGAGCTGGTGATGATGATAAACGAGCACCATATGTGCGCGATTGAAGCCGAGATCTTCAGAGAAAGCGGCCGAGAAAGCACCTGACACGCTGAAGGGGGCCGAAGGGGGCGTGGCAGGTGGATTCCTGAGAGAAAAACATGTACTGTATGTATTTTTTTAGCATGCCTTCATCAAACAAATTGCGGCAACGCTGTTGTGTAAAAAAAACCCTTCAAAAACACGTGCATGCACATTCTCATTTATTAACGCATACCATGTACATAAAGAAATTTCAAGCACGTTAATATACTGCCGCCATATTGATTTTCGTTTATCTCGATCATCGGTTATCTCTATGCTTTTTGGCGACCCCCTAGGACATCAACATAACCGGGTTCCACTGTACTTCATTGGAAAAGTGCTGAGTATGTTTATCATAAGAATGTTAGATTCATCCTCAGATTCTCCTTCCACAGGATACAGAGTGTCTAATAGCTTTTGTTTCTTTTCTGGCCTCCCTGTTTAAATGTTTAAAGTTGCAGTCTGATGTGCTGTAGGAAACGGTTTGTTGTTGGACATCTGCTATGTCAGTAAAAATGCCTGATGGGACATTTTTACCAACCCAGTCAACACAAATGTTTGGACATGCACAAAGGCATATCTACTGTTCTGGAAGTACAGGACATGTACACAATGTTCAAAGCCTGTCTGTGGCAAAGCCTGGAATGGAAACTCATCATTTTAAATCAACAAGAAATACAATCCAACAGTGCTAGACCTAATAACAACAAAACTTACAGACAGAAAGCTTCCTTATATGCTCATTTATCACACAAAAGAAAGATCTATCTATTTGCTTCTCCTTCTCTCCCTCTCTCGACCCCACACTGTTAGGTCTCTCGTCAGTAGAGAAAGGATTACAATTCAAAGATTTTGTTTTCATCATGGCATTAACCTTTATAAAGGACACCATGGATGCCCAGTGTGCATTTGAGGCTGAACACGCCACCCACACAGAATCAGATGCTCAGGCAAGCATGTACCCACATCCATCTTAAATCCTCTTACCCCTCTTTATGTTTGCGTGATATGTCCCTCTGCAGGCAGCTGCCACTGAGGCATGTGTGTCTTCGGAGCTGAGGCATCAGAATCTGTTGTTCGGATGTTTGAAGGCACGTTCTTATCTGTATGTAAAAAATACCTTGAACAAACAAGTGGATGAAAGTGTTGCTGTGTGTAAGTGATAAGAACAGACTCAATATCAAAGAGGAAAGGCATGTGTAAATAAAAATGTACAAATAAAACATGGTACTTATTGGCAATGACACAGCAGGTAGCTGCATGTACTGTGAACCCGCTAAATAGCTGCCATAGAAATTGGAATTTGTATCACAAGCATTTTGTAAAGATTGAACTAGATATGAATTATTTGTGACAGGGATATCAATGGATGCTATTAATAAGTTGCAGATTCTTGCACTGAGTTCATAGAAAAGTGGGTGGTCAATAACGCAATGGTTTAAATTATGGGATTAGTGTGTTTATATTTGCAAAAAATACATAGAATTTCTCCGGGAGGTGCAGACAAAAATGCTGCATGGGCAAAATAGAAAGGTGTTCAATGAACCAAATAACTTGATTGATGTAAAGGAGGTTGAGGACCTGTCAGAACCAGAACTTTCAAACCATGCTGACATAATTTTTCTTTTAAGTTTATAGGGGCATTGAGTGATGATTCTTATTTTAAAAACAAAAACAAAAAAACACATTTTAGACCACACCATCTTGAGGTTTAAACACAAAACATGGATTTTTGTAGCTTGAAACAGATACAGTTACAGACTCAATTGGTAACATTTTATTGCACCTTTGGTATGTTGGAATATTAGCTAGAAAAAGGGTCATTCTTACAATTCCAGCTACTTCCATTACATGTTACTAGGTTGGTTAGACAGAATAATGTCAATTACTTATGAGCTAGTGTTAAATTGCTATTCCACCATATATTACATCCAACAAGCTTGCTAGCTTAATTTCAAAGACTATGCTATATATCTCCAGAGCCCAACACAATAAACATAAAACACAAACACTATTCTAATACTGAAATTAAAACGATAAGAATTTTAATAGCTATTTGCATCATTAAAGCCTGTGTGAATGGTGTTGTCTCTGTTCCCTTCTGTTTTAATCTCAGAAAGCTTTGATGATGAAGGGACCCTGAGTCCTTTTGTACCATTATCTAAAACATTTACATATGCACGCTTTTGTTAGGGAAATTCCACTATACACACACAGAACTGTGACTTTCAGGTGGTGTCTGTGTGCTGAAGGACAGCATTGTGTGGGTTGGTGTTGGTGGGTGATTGGGTGTGACTGTGTTAATCTGTTTTAGGCTTTAAAACACAGCTACCTGGGGCATGTTTTATAAAGGTGCTAATAGGATCATATGCTCTACATGCATGCACGTACTCAAACAAAGACACACACACACATCCATTTGCAGGTTTACATGTTCACGGTACATTAGCACTTCGTTAACATTTAGCAATAATAGCCAGCAGCTGAGTTTTATCTGACCTATGATAATTGAAAAATACTGTGGACTTCAATACCTCTGTTATCACTATTAGCTTTACCACAGCATCTGTAGTGTATAAGAAAAAGTAAGACTCTACACTACCCCCACCCACTTTGGAGCTATCAAACACAATCATGATCACATGATCGCTGACCTTGCTACAGTCCATCTGCACCCCATGCTGTAGCTTTGTCGCTGTAAATAACTCTCAAAGCAAATAAGCCACCTTCCTGTCCCAGCTAATGGTATGCTAAGTGGTAGATCTGCAGGCAATCAAGCACCACCATACTTACCACTTTAGATCAAGCAGCTGACTTTCTCACTAAGCTCGATGAGGCCTGACTGAACACATGTTGGTACTTGAAACGAAACAAAGCAGGGATACAACATAGCCAGATCTACAATATAGACAGAAATGTGAGCGTCTCCTCAATTCTGGTTTGCCACTATGTTTTTCACTGCTGGTTTCCAAGTGTTTGTAATTAGCTCTCATTAGTAAAGAGCATTTATCCCCCTTTAGCATTGTTTTGCTCTCTTTGGTACGTTATACCAAAAATAGTGTTTAGTGCCTGACTATTTTCCTGCCCTTCAGTATTTTAATTCCAGTTTGTCTCTGAAATCAAGGGACAAAGCTATTTTTTTGCAGAAGACTGAGTAGGCCTGATGTGATATACTCCAACCCTTAGGCAATATGTCAGTCTCAAATGCTAAGCTGCTGGCTAACAACAGATAGCTAAGCATCGATAATTGTGCTGATCCAGATCTACACATTTCTGGAACACATTCAATCCCAAAAACTAGGAAACCTGGATGAACCAGATTGGTGGCAGAAAAGAGCCAGAAACAATTACCCAAGAAGACATGTATGTACTTTATATGCATGCTTTATATAAATAGCTCAGGTTCAGAACAGTCTTGTGAACTATAAAGAAAAAACTTTCTAGTGGCTTCGTTTTACAGGTTATTCGACTAGGAATTATTTCCAAAATATTACTGGGGAGATTTGGCAGAATGGAGAGTACAATAGGGAAAAATTAAAAGGCAGCTGCCAGATCTATAAGGCATTAATCAGATCTACATACAGTAGGTGCATGGTGGAATTCCATATTCATATTAGATTGTAACTTTACATTTCTCAACACTGGGAATACATACAAATTAAATAAAACATCTGCATTTGTAAGAAAAGACTCTGCCAGGAACAACATAAATTCAATTCTATCTGGATGACAAAGCTGTTTTCTAATCATACAAATATCACACCATACAGTGTCAAAAATTAAGGCCAAGACCACAACCAGCTGGTTTTAATGGAAAATGTATAAACATGCTATTTTAGTTATTTATTTTTTAGGTCATTAATAATTAGCTAATCACAGAAAGCTTTCAGGCTTTGAAATTAACATAATGTTTTGTTCCACCCTTATAAACTCTACATTGGTCATTTCGACCTGAACAGAACATGGCGTTCTCACTGCAGGGTGCTCAGCTTTTAGCAACCGAAGTCTCATAGACTTACTTTGGATTTGTCAGATTTTGTGGGAACTCTACAATCGAAATCCAGCTATATGAGAGTGAGAGTTATTCCTCATTAGCAAATGATTGATTTCTCCAGAGATACACTGAGAGCATGTTTTTTTTTCATGCCAGTGTACAAAAATAAAAATACAATAAAATGTAATAAAATGTTGACATTAACAGATGGTAAATGACAATTCCCAACCCTCAGTCTCCCTTTTCTGTCTCACTCCTTTTTTTTTTTCGGGACCAAACTATTGGGACACAGTTTCAGCCATATATGGTTCTTCATCAAACTGTTATCACAAAACATTGTATAGTTGTATAAATTGTAAAGGATACTTTGAATGTTGTAGCAATAAAAAATTTTCCTTTGCTTGACCTAGGAGACCCAAACACCTTCCAGCTCTATTAAGAAATGGATTTCATGGGATTTCATTTTGGTTTCACCGGTTAAGCCAGGTAATGACGTGTTTGGGTCTCCTAGGTCAAGCAAAGAGAAATTTTCTATTTTTCTCCAAAGTCTCCATACTTCTGAGAGGATGAAGACTATTACAATAGCAAATGGAAACTAAATGTACAATAAAAATTTACAAAAAGCACATACGAATGTTATGGTCAGGTGTCCACAAACTTTTGTTGACATAGTATATCTAGAAATTAATGCAGTTAGTTTTAGATGTCCTTTAGAATGTCCGCAAGTTGCAATTATGTACGTATGTCCTGAGTAAAGCAGATTTCTGAGAATTAAAGCACAATAATAATAATAATTGGGAACCTCTTCTAGTTGTACATTCCAGTCAGAATAAATAGTTGCAGAATAAGATTTTGTAAGAAAACCCCTGCAAATCTTAACATTTCTCCATATCCAGTGGTGACATTGTGTTCCTGTCACGGAAATCTGAGTTGGGTATGTGATGTTCTGCTATGAGAAATGTGTGTGAGGTGTGTCATCAGCTCCTGGCTCCAAATAAAAAACACCAAGCTGCCTGACTCAAACACATCTGTCCCACATAACTGTGTACATAACCGCCATTGAAAATGTCATTTTAACCCCCGACTAATGACTCTTAGGATGGTGAGAACTGAAAAATGCTTAGTGTGTGAAACTGGAGGAGGGGACTAGTGCCGCTTCTCCAGGCTTAATTGGCATTTTAGAGCCACGAGTGGCGCTTTAACGAGTGGGTGGCCTCTGTGAGAACCACAATGAGATCCTCTTGGTTTTGATGAGGCTAAAAAGCAGCAGTGGAGTGGGCCACTATATTGTAGTTGCAACAACAGTGAACATAAAAGAGTCAAATCCTGAATAAATCTCATGGCATCCATCAGCAAGTGAGAGTCGTCGTGATGCCAACGGCCTCACAATCATCTGCTGTACTGTGAGTCAGTAAATTCAATGTCCACCTGTTACAGTTCTTGGATGTGCAAGATGGCATGTGTCAACACACACGCACAAAATGTTCACGTCTGAAAAGAACGTTGGATCCTCACACACACCGAAGCAACACAAAAAACCAGACAGCCATGAGGCTTGCATCTCTCACTCCTCACGCCTTTTCCATCTGGGATCTGCAGATGTGGAGAACAAACAGAACAACAGCAACAACAACAAAAGCAGCACCGAGTTAATCGCATGACAGCTGTGAAGCTGAATGTTGAGATCCACTGGTTTGATGAATGAGAGAATTAAAACTCATGTTTTCATTTATTCATCTGCAGTATGCGCTTCATCTTGATCAGGATTATGATGGATCATGAGCCTAACCAGTGAACACTGTGAACACTGTGTGTGGTGGGAAAAAACCATCAATAGGATGCCACTCCATCACAGGGCACCACGCACACACACATTCGCATACTCTTCACACTCACGAGTAATTAAGCACAGCTTTACACAGCATGGATTTCAGAGGTGGGAGGAAACATAAGCACCATTTCTGTTTCACAATATAGTTTTGTTCTTGATTTTGATTGCACTGTACATAATCAATAACGGTTATGTTTATCTGGAAATAGGGGTGTTTTTACTGCTAATCTAACGCTGCATTTTGAAACCATCAAAGTTATTAATTCATTTAATTGAAAAATAAGTAAAATTGACAAAAAAATTACAAAAAAAACCTTTCAATTGCAAGTCATGCCCCTCAAAAGGCTATTATAAAATCAGGCTTATGGCTAAAAAGACATTGTGCATTTAGTTAGGAAATAAATCCTGTAGTTGATCTGTATATATTCACGTTTCAAGTTTATTGGCATTTGCACCAGTACATTGCAGTACATACAGTTTGTGTGCGTTTCTCAGCGTCAGCTTTAGTCACAATTCGGTACCATGTAAAAGACCTATTATAACAGAAAATTTGGTTAGTTATACAGCAACATTATCATATTATTTAAAAAGAGAGAGAGAGAGAGAGAGAGAGAGAGAGAGAGAGAGAGAGAGAGAGAACGGGATGACAATGAAAACAACAGTTTAAGTCCTATTTCAGCTATTCACCGGATTTGCTCCAACAAAACAAAAGCATTTAACGTTTTACAAACAGCTTCTGGATTATTTATGATACAAACAGCCCTGTGGCAAACCACTCACATCCCACAATGCAGTGTGTAGGCAACTTTCAGCACACCTATTCTAATGACATGACAGGTTTCATCATCTACTGTATAAAGGTGTTTACTATGCTTCACAGTAAAGCAAGAGATAGTGACATCTTTTTTTTTTGTTTTCTCTTATTTAAATGATTTTTTATATACAGGGTTATTCAAAAAGAATGAACCGATTTCATTACGCAAAATTGGAAATGTAAAAAAAGGAAATGTAATACAAAACTCCCGCCAAGTCACAAGTATTATACTCACAATCAACTTAGATAACTCCTCTTTCAAATAGTCACTGACTCATTCCATGACGATGCTTGAGAACTGAAGCAGTGCATCATGGTGTCGGTTCATTCTTTTTGAATAACCCTGTATATCTTATCAAAGTAGGCTCACCATGGTAGAGTCTCAGTTCTATCAGCATCAAAAGATTTCAAAAACAGTAAAATACCAAACTTGTGCCATGTGTGTCAATAAACAAAACCTTGCACTTGAAAAAGTATGAAATATACCATATGGGCAAAAGTACTAGGCACTTGACTTTTCCAGGAATATGCGGTTCTTTCTCGAACTGAGGCACGTAATTGTATAGGATGTGGTAGCATTACATTTTCCCTTCACTTGAACTAGGAAACCCAAACTCAATGCCCCTGTGCACAAAGCTAGCTCCATAAAGACATGGTTTACATGGGTTTGTGTGGGTCTTGAGTGGTCTGCTGTAGAGCATTGAACTCACTGCTATTTAACAGCTTTGGAATGAACTGGAACGCTGACTGCACCCTAGGCCTCCTCTCCTCACGTACATCAGTATCTGACTTTACTAACACCTTTGTGTATGAATAAGCACAAATCTCTACAATCACACTGCAGAATTTAGTGAAACAGCTTCCCAGAAGAATTGAGGTATTATAACAGCAAATAGGTACTAAATTTAGAATGGAATGGTTAAAAACATAAACATCCTATGGTTAAATGCCCAAAAACCTTTGCACACATAGTGTAAGTGTGTATATTTATAAATAAGTGTATAGTCTATATAATTTTAAACATACTTTATACAATTCCATATCCCAGATAGTATTTCGCAGCCTCTGCTACATGCTTTAGAGTTGTTACATACGTAACTTGAAAACTTCTAAAAATGTATAACAGCACATTGGTAGTTCAATAGTTACTCTGAGTTTAATATTGTTCTTATAATAATTCTTGATTCTGCACTTGGAACGAGTTGAAAATGTTAAATACATAGTAAGTAATGTTAAAAACAATCTTTACTCCATCAGTAAATAATGAATAATTATGTAATATTTATATGTTTTAAACCTTTGTTTAACTATACTTTTTAGTTCGGTGCTGAATATACAGTAGGACATATATTCACTAAAGCAGATTGTGCCTTAATGTTGCTTACTGCTATTCAGTGGTGGATAGAAACAAAGTAAATGTAATTCGTTATTGTACTTAAGTAGTTTATACGCTTATCTGTACTTTACTCAAGTATTTTTGTTTGACTTTTTCTTTAACTTCACTACATTTCAAAGTCAAATATCTTACTTTTTACTCAAATACATTTCACAAAATGTATTTCGTTTTTTTTACCGCTTATTTGCATGGTCTAATTGTTATACTGTTATATTATAATTATAATTCATATTATTATTATTTATTATTATTATATTATAATTGTTATATCATGTCACAGAGAAAAATGCTGGTCGGGACTCTGAGTGGGCATCCACCACCCAGAGAAGTTCCCTCACTCATACACTAAGAAAGAGGAGGTGGGTTCTGAGTTAAATTGTGCAAAATGATGGAAATTTACGGTAATATTTATACATAAATTGAAGCTCTCAGAAATGTATCTAAATTTGTGAACTGCTCTGAGAATATGTCTTGTTCATCCAGTGACGGTAGCTAAAGCAGAGAGAAGCTATTCAAAGCTGAAACTAATCAATGGGGGAGATGTTGGGTCATGACGTGGTTTACTCATGGTACATTCCAGCTGGAACGGCCATTGCGGTGGTATCTACTTAGCACAAACATACAGTTCAGCGTCAGTTCAACATCAAGCAGAACATTTTAAAAGGAATAAAGAGATTTTTTTTTAAGTTGTTGAAAAGGTTTTGGGCTCATGATAATTTATTAGATATTAATCAGTGTTTGACTCATTAATATCATTCTATTAATAGATTGTTGTGATAAGAGTAATATTAGAGTCTTTTCACATAAACTGAGTTGATTAAGCAAAGAGTCTTGTGATAAAAATTATAATAGGAAGATTATAGCCATAACAAAATCATAGTACTTTGGATACTTAAGTACATTTAAAGACAAACACTTTTGTACTTTTACTCAAATTAAGTTTAAAGGGAGCACTTTTACTTTTACTGGAGTCATATTTTACCTAATGTATCTCTACCTTTACTCAAGTACCTGCTTTTTGACTTTGTCCACCACTGCTGCTATTATGTTACTTCTTAGCACAAAGTACTAAAATACCTTGCATTTCCAGAATTTGTTGGTGTGTTGTCACATATTCAATCCGCAAAGTTCTACAAAGTACATAATAATGTACAATCATTAAGGTAAATTACACTGAAAATAATCGTTAGTTTTAAAGATATATGGCTTTGTGCTTTACTTTCAATATTCTCAAAATAAATCAGAAGTCACCTGAGATCACTACACAGTAATTACAATTTAAATATATAGTTCACCAAAAAATCGTTCTTATAAATAATAATGTAAAACTATATATTTTTTTCTCAGTAGGGTCCTTACATATACTGTGTAGCCAGTAATTTAATGTTAGGCATAAAAAACCGTGTTTAAATGCCATGCTCACCTTCAGTTCCACCTTCCAATGTTTTCTCTACTGACTTTGTTTAATGCATTAACATAAACAATACCTCACCCTTCTGCACTAATAGTGACTAATAAGAACTCATTTGTGAACATGACTGCATTTCTTAAGTAAGAAAAGAAAATCAGAACTAAGGTTGATTAGCAAGTTCAGATGTTCAGAAATTGGTTAGTAAAATCAAATATTTGCTAATTTAATAGACTTGGATAATTTTGCTAATTAGACATTTTTAAAGTTTAAATAAAAATAGGTCAATTCAGTTGTACTGCATTAACACTTAATAATCATCTCAGTCTCAATTATTACATGTGTAACACTGTTACTTTGTCAACATTCTGTACATCTTGTGTAAATGCTAAGTTCTACATTTTGTTCATGCTAATTAATGCAATAAACAATGTTCGTTAATGGAACCGTAATGTAAAACGGTACCCTCGAATTCTGCCCCATCAGACATTTCTTCCTCTCTAATAATCATTTCTGCTCTGTGCACATTAGCATTTTCAGCAGCACTTCAGTTCTGCCAATGCTAGTGCAATTCATCTCAGTACCACAATCACAGCTGTCAGCTTCATGACGGCTCATCAAAGAACAAACTGAACGTCTGTACAAACCGCTTTCAGGCCTGCAGATGAAACTCAGAGGCTAGATTAACATTAGAGCCTGGCTTTAGCAGATGTCAAAGAAGCTGCAGCCAGGTGTGACTTTGACTTCATCATCTCTCTGACATATGGAATTGTGGAGTAACTAGAAGCTGGAAAATGGAAAGGTGATGCTGCATGATTACATTTTGATAATTAGAACACTGTTGGACCGCTACATTAAGGTGGCAGGATAATACGTGAGCGTGTAATTAACATCTGCCTATCAATCTTTTCCACTGTGGGTAACTAGCTTCTGAGAACAAATAGGTCTGTTGGAGAACCAGTGGTGAATGTAGGATTTATCTCATTACCTTCCCAAATGCACCTGTTCCCCTTTTACAACATGCCTAAGGGATATATTTTTAGTCCAAACTTGGCCTCTCTTGTCAATAACATGTAGGTGTCTTCAGTGAGTTAATTACACAACATCTGCTGGGGCTGCCCTTAAAGAACCACCTACTTTTACTCATTTTACAATTCTGCACGCTAAAAAAAGACACAATATGATTTTGAAAGAAAGACTGCGCTGCGTGTTCTCATTCAAAGCCATGAAGCAGTAGTAGGTCAGTACTACACTGATAATGTACATTTATCAAACTGGGCAGTATTGTTCTTCTGCAAACCCACTACACAATAGTTTATTCCTGCACAGTATCATTTAATATTTTTCACATTTCACCGTTGGTGCAGTGAAAGATGCCCCAATTTACCGCACCTGACAAGTGTTAACAATTTTCTGACATGTCACACAGAGGATTAGGATCCGTGAGTGTGAACAGTGGCATGACATAAAGTGGCAACTCCTTAGCCAGGTGTCAGGAAAGCTATCAGAATGTCACACAGAGTCTTCAAAATAGATTATGTGGATTAGAGCTGTCAGGTTGGAACAATATCTCCCAAAATGAGCAATTCCTTGTAGTGAAAGCAATAGTTTTTGATAAAAAGAAGTCTATGTAATATATATAAACAGTCCTGACCCGTCAAGCATTAACAGCTTGAACTTATTTAGCAATTTGATCTACAGGAGCTCATCTGTTGGATCAGACCACACGGGCCAACCTTCACTCCCCATGTGCATCAATGAGCCTTGACATGACATGACCCTGTCGTGGACCACTTTTGATAGATACTGACCACTTCAGACCGGGAACAGCCCACAAGAGCTGCAGTTTTGGAGATGCTCTGGCCCAGTCGTCTAGCCGTCACAATTTGGCCCATGTCAAACTCGCTCAAATCCTTACGTTTGCCCATTTTTTTTTTCCTGCTTCTAACACATCAGCTTTGAAGACAAAATGTTCACTTGCTGCCTAATATATCCCACTCACTAACAGGTTATTTAATCACCGGTCATGATGTCATGATTTTATGCCTGGTCGGTGAGTATATATATCTTACACAGTATGTGTACTCAATATATTAGAGTTACATAATAACTCCCAGCATACTGAGTAATTAGTTTCTCCTCACCGCCCCACACCACTCCACAAGCAACTTTGAGATGCTTAAGCAATTATGATTATTCAATAATTTTTTTTTTTTTAAAAAAAGGTCAATTTAAAATGGTTTGTCATATGACCACTTTTAACTCAGATGAGACACTGAAGTGAAGTGGACTTAAAGTGAAGAATAAATGCATACTTCTTGAGGCGAAATTCTGTGTGGTTCTACGTTTTTTAAACAAGCCATCACTGCACTGTAAAAAAAAGCAATTTTACAGTAGTAAAGTCCTAAATGACGTACTATACACTCTGGAAATAAACTATGCAATTTTAAAAGGGTAGTATGGCCTCAAATCTAAATTCCTTCCTTTTGCTCCTGAAATCAATGTTACCTTTTATGGACCTCATCCATTAAAGGCATTAATGTCTTCGTCGGTGGATTATGCTTACACGAGCCAAGCTTATGTACCATATAGCCCTCCCCTCTTCCACTACAAAGCTGTGAGCATTTAGTGCATTAAATGCTCAACATTCCACACTTGATTATTTGTTTTTGGTTAAATAGGCTAATCACTCAGGTACTTGGAATATTTAGTGTAAATGCAATACTCACAGTATTTACTTTGCATAAGTATATGTTTTGAGATGCAACCTGGTATTTATGGCCAAAGCATACTGTAGTACTGTAAGATGTACAGTAAACTATAAAATACAAGATAGTTGTGTGTTTAAATCCCAGCACTGCTAATCTGGCATGGCCTTAAGTCCTTAAGCGAAAGCCTTAAAGTTTTTTTCCCAAATCGTCACCAAAATTTTTTATATTATAAAAAAAATATATATCTTCACGGTACCTGTTTCACTTACACAGTTTGACCTTGTTGGTGGTAAATTGCTGTCAGACACAGTACATTTATTATATTTAATATTGTAAATAAAAAATGAAAATTTCTTAAAATACACTGAGATTGAGATCTATCAGTTGAAACCAGCTGCTCTACATACTTTCAGTTGTTTAATGGGAGCATATTCGCTTATGTATATTAAGATCTTATTTTTAGAAAGAAAAAGAGCTTTTTTACTTGTCACATGTACATTAAAGCACAGTGAAATTCTTTCTTCGCATATCCCTGTTATGTTAGGAACCGGGGTCAGACCACAGGGTCAGCCATGGAGCACTAAGGATGAACGGCCTTGCTCAGGGGCCCAGGTGTGGCAGTTCAGTGATACTGGGGCTTAAACACTGATCTCCAGTAACCCAAAGCCTTAACCAGTATGCTACCACATAAGATCGTTTAAGAAATTCAGTTTAAGAAATTCAGAAATTAGTGAGAAAAAAAAGATGACACAAGTTTGATATATGGATTAATAAATAATAAAGTTTTGACCATTAAAAACAAGTATTATTTATAATTGTTATAATATACGATTCAGTGCCATTTCTTCATAATACAAGCATAAGCCAGCATGCAGCCGTTCATAAACGCAGAATGTGGAAGTACCTTGAATGGGATTCACATCAGAGGCCATGGAAGGTAAACAGGAGTTGTCTGAATAAGATTTAATGCAGTGAATTTTATTTTAAGACTCCCTGCATGTTTGTGTATATTAATTCTGCATAATGCCTACCAACCTAGGAAGCGAACCACACCAAATATTAAGCCCTGAGGGATGTCTGAATAAAAAAAAAAAATTAAAAAAAAGAACTAAAACTAAAAAAGATCTCATTAGTGCAAGAAGAAAGGGGATTACAATGAGGAGCATGGATAGCTTGTTGGATGTTTTTCTTTCCCATTTAATAGGACAAAACTGCAGAAATGTTATTATTATATTCACGCTCATGTCTATGTGGGACACAACTGAGCTCCTGTATGTAGGACAAAGCAGTCCGAGCTATGAGATCACACACTGAGCAATAAGCAAAACTGTTATCTTCGAGCCTGCATGTGGTGACTTATTAACTAAGCGTCCGAGGTGTGTTTGAAGACAAATATTCTTTGCATGTCCTTTTTCTCAACGGGACTCAAAGACAGCCGGTACATGCATATACACAACATTTAACACGTTATCACCAATCAGGATAAACAACCCCAACTATTTGATCGTTTTACTTTTACATACTGCAAATAGAAAGAAATAGAATGCTGCTATAAACTTTCTTTCGGCTTCTCCCAATAGGGATCCGCATGTTTGATTTGGCACGTTTTTACGTTGGATGCTCTTCCTAACACAACCTTCCCCATTTTTCCGGGCTTGGGACCGGCACTAAGAATGCACTGGCTTGTGTAACCCTAATGGTTGGGGTTGGTTCTCTGACTGGGGATCGAACCCGGGCCGCAGCGGTGAGAGCGCCGCATTCTAACCACTAGACCACCAGGGATAAATGAACAAAAATACATCTATAAAAAAAATCTTCAAGTGACCTAAAAAACTGTTCACGCAAGCATATAGTAACTTTTAAGACTGTATATTCTTAGTTTTTGTCCTCTTTAATTTAGATCAGATGATTTTATTAGACTTTTAATCCAAATATTGGGATGGTTGTCGCATTGCACTGATTTTGCTTTTTACCCGTTTTTGGTTGTAATTGGGGTGTAAATATTGTTCTTTAACGTGCTGAAATACTGCCGGGCCAAGATCAAACCAGATTTCAGGCTGAAACATTTTGGTACATTAGAGAAGTCATAATGCCATTAATCTTCTTAATAGTCCCTGAACCACAAAAGAGATCACCGATCTGACGCCATAATTTACTGACGGGTATGAAGTGCTTTTTAACGCATGCAGTCTGCTTTTGTCACAATTTGGTCTCAGCTGACCACAGCACTCAAAACCAATATCCCCACGATGCAGACGCTGCATTTTGTGCAATGCTTGCAGGAAGAGTTTATTTTCTTGCAACAGTTGCAAAGATTTTATTGTTGGGAAAGAAGTGTTTAACAGTTATTTTTGAAAAAAATGTATAGCTGCCTTCTTTGCACTGTTTTGCACTTTTTTCAAACCCTTTTACTATTGTCCTCTTTTTATACCCATTGTTTGCTTTGTGTAGAAGGACAAAGGGATTTTACAAGTTCAAAACGTGAGCAAATTCATATTTATACTTCAAGGAAACAGGACATGGCTAATGTACAGGATTCCTAAGCTGAGAGCAAATGAAAAAAACAAGATGAGTGTTTTAAGGAATGACTTTTTATCCTGTAACTGGTTGAAGGCCATGAGCAAGCTGTGTTTTACACCTTTGTTAGCTCATGGACTCAGTGCATCTCTCCTGGTCAGTAGAGCAGTAAAGATCATAAAGGTGGAAGAATTGCTGGAGGTTAGATGAAGGGGAATGAAAGCTGCAGAGGGAGTGAGGTCGATCGTGGTTGCTGATTAACTAGAGAGATGGGATTGGAGAAGAAAGCCTTTAGGCTCCTGCTGCTTTTGGTCAAAATCTATTTAATGTGTTTGCCAGAGGAGCATCAAGAACAGTTCGTATTCTAGATGTGACAGTTTCTATACCCGGCATAATGGATTTACAGAGATCTATCAAGAACAGTATCTGAGGGGTCACACCTGGATAACCTGCAGATGTTTGCTCATGGACTTGAGAGACAAAACTGACAATAACAGCAGACTTTTAATGGATACCATGTAGTACTGAGCCAGGGGATCCTGTAAAAATTATTTTTTTTTTATTAGAACTAACACACGATATATGCAATGAATAGATAATGTTAGTCATGCCGTTTTTGGAAAATTACATGGTTAAAAGCAAAGCATTGTTGCCAAGCCTGAGGTGGGTTATGTCCTTTACACCAATTTTTTCTGTTTTATTTATGAAAAACAAATATCCATTTACTGTTATAAACATCTGTTATATAAGTTAGTTCTATCTCATCCCTCAACAACGTCACTATTTCTTCCCTCTTGACCAAAAAGGTAGCTTGCAACATTACCAAGAAAAAGAATTCTCAACCCCAACATTATAGCAGTGTATTTATATAAACCCCATAGCTGTAACTACGTTCAGAGCTGATATATTCAGAAAATTAACATACCGATTAATTAGAACCCAGAACAGCATTATAACCCAGGCTGATGTTGCAACTTGTTATTGTCATCATTGTGGAATCACCAGAAAGAACTGAGGAGAGGCTTGTTTATAAAAGTCCAGTAGCATTTCAGCAGTTTCTGTGGTGTAGTGCTTCAATGTGCTACAGTGCACCACGACAGATGTTCCATTTCCCTTCTGTACTTACGCTTATCATATCAAACGATTATACTTACACTTATTTAGTTGCCAGATGCTTTTATCTTGAGTGGCTTACAAGTGAGGCAGAACACAATCACATCTGTGAATGTAGTTTACAGGAACTGACAGCAATACATTTCCAGATTTAAGTATGGCGATTTATTCAGAATTAAGGATGTTACCGCCATTATGCTTACCTGATTTCCTAAATGCCAGATCTTCAGGCACTATTAGAGGTTGAGAGAAAATGGGCAGAGCGGGTGAAGTTGGGAAATTTGTTCTTACATTGAACTAATGAATCTAATTTAAGACATATTTAGTACTTACAATTATTCTATGATAAATGTATTGATATTTTATTCACATTTTCAGATAATGTACAGTCATTGGTACACTGGTTAGTAGGAAAATGATGGAAAATGAACAGTTCATGATACTTAGTGTACAGGTTGTCAGAAAGGTATACATTTGTGGGCACAGTGAAAGGAGATCAATGGTGAACAACATGCACATGAAAGGTAACATGCTTGGTTTTATTATGCAGACCTGGCAACCCTAGTTGTTAGGTTCTTGAGGAAGCCAAAAGTCACCTTTGTCATACAGGGAGATGCCAAATAAAAATTATAAGGTTGTTTGAATTGAAACTGTCCAATGCTGATGATGTCCAATAACGATTCTGGCTTATGTACCGTAATTTCCGGACTATAAAGCGTACCCATGTATAAGCCGCACCCACTGAATTTGACAAAGTTTTTTATTTTGAACATAAATAAGCCGTCTACACTGAAACTAATGAACTTTACACAGGCTTTAACGAAAGACAGTGTCTGTTACACGGTGTAATGGGTGAAATATGTTGTGGCTCCTTTAAGAGCAGAGCGGCATTTTGGGAATAGCCTGCCGTAGCATTTTTCCGCTATTACTGCATGTGTCCAAGAATATGTCCTTATTATTTTCTGATGCTCATTTCTAAGTTTCTTTGACTAACCCGTAACACTGTTGCCAAGAATAATAAAAAAACACGAGTTTTTGCTTATATGATTTCTGTTGCAACTGAAGTTAGTGAGCTCTCCCATGACCCTGACTCAACACGATACAATGGCGTGTATCTAAACAGTAGCCTACCAAGAAAGTCATTGTTCACTGTTTTCCTCCTTCCTTTCACAACTATTTTTCTCTGGAGTTTTTCTTTTGGCATCATCGTGCGTTTAAAAAAAACTTTTTTTCTCCCCATGCCGTGCAGCTCAGAACACAGGTGAGGTGCGTTTTTTTCGTTTCCGTTCGGAAATTTAATTGGTCTAATGTTTTGGTGCTCAGTTTTTTGGCTTGAAGTTTGTGAAACCGGGAAAAACCCAGGAAAAATTCAATAAATAAGCCGCTTCATTGTTTAAGCCACGGGGTTCAAAACGTTGGAAAAAAGTAGCGGCTTATAGTCCGAAAAATACGGTACATTAATGTCAGAGTTTAATTGAAAATCCAATAATAAACACAGAAAATTTGATGCTTGTTTAAAACAACTAGTTTTAAAATCAGATGACTTTAAGCAGTCAAAGATGATGTTACAGTGTGTCACTGTTAAACATGTAGAAGTCGTGGTTTGGTTCAGCTGATTCCTGAAACAGCTGTAAAGAATGGAGAAGTTGAATCACTGAGGGCAAAAAAATACAAATAAGCCCCTACAATAATACAAACAGCCCCTTGTGGTGTAGTTCTTCAATAGAGCACATTAAGACCACTGACTAGAGCCAGATCAGGGTAATTGCTGTAATTTGCCTTTTGGCGAAACAAATAGGTTCTTATGCAATGAAACTATCTTAAAACCAAGACTTTGTAGTTGATAGTAACTTTTAGTCTGTATGGAAAAATCTTTCAATGTTATAAAGCAAGACAAGTTTGTTTGTCCAAGTTTATTGAGATTTACCAACAAAGCACTCAAATTAAAAAGGTTATCTAATTACAAAAGCATGATTACACTGTTAAAAAATTGTTTTGCGTTTCCAAAGCTTTCTGAAAGAGGTATTACTTAGGTAGAGGAGACATATGGGTGAGAGGGGAGATAATAATAATAATAATAATAATAATAATAATAATAATAATAATAATAAGCATTTGGTTTCTAAGCGATCTTCATAGTCCACCATGATCAAAGTACCATTAAGGTTTTCAAAGCTTTACGTTTAAGATTGTCTAAACTGTTGGGCAATACACTATTAGTAGGAATGCATCTTTCTTTCCGGAAAGGTCTGTGCAGTATTAAAATGCTTTTGTGCTTGTTAGCTTATCCTCCAATAAAAACGTCCTGCTCAGTTAGATCAAGGCAGTCTTGAAGAATCTCTGCTGCAGCACTTGACAGATTCCACAGAAAAAGGCTTCTGCGGAGTTTACATTCTGTTCGGATCTGGGCCTTTAACTGAATGGCACAGTGTGTCTCGTTAATGTCATAATAACAACATCCCAAACATTTTCCACCAGCAGTACAACCTTAATTACTGGATGCCGTTTTCTATCTTTGCAGGATTTCAACAGCCTACGATAAGAATAATAGCTGGTGTGTTTGTGGTGGGGTGTTTTTTCCTCTCTAGCAGAATCCCTAAGAGAGTAGAACATTTTGATGTTTATCTTCATAACTAAAAGTTTTCCGGTTATTAGAACAGAACTTTTCAGTAAAATAAACATCTTAAAATTATATTTTATTGTCTTGCTGCCAAAGTCCACATTTCTCGGATTTTGAGTTGAAGGTGTGGTAGTTTTTGTAAAATCTAATTAATACTTTAGAAAGGAAAGAAGAAAACAAATGACATCGACCACCAGCATCGAACTAATCAACACACTTATACCCACTCTTTATGTTATGTTTGCTGTGAATTCACATTGCTGAAGCCTAAACACTATACACACAATGTGCATATAGGGGAATAGTTTTAAAGACATCATTTGACGTGTATTTGTTTTCAATTTGAGTTGCAAAACAGGCTACCTCAAACCACAACCTCAATCCGCAGTTCTGGTAGTTTTAATTAACCGTCAACAGCAATTTCATGTAAGAGACTTGTAATAATGAAAGGTTAACCCCAAGGACTTCACTGCAACTGCACTATGAATTTTCAAAACTAGTCTCTGGTTTCTAATTAGTGTAATTCATTTCTGCAGTGCCCATTGGGTGGGAAATTAAACTGTGACCCTGAGTTTAGAGTGTGTAGTATTAAGTGCTTTATGATTGAACTACAGACACTATTTAAATCAGACCTCACTAATGCCTTTCATTCTCAAACTATTTCTTGCCATTACAATAGACATGATATGTTTTTTTTTTTTTTTTGTAGAAAAGCTGTAGCCTTTTGTACAAAAAGCCGACTCCTTGTTGGGAGCTGATAAAACTGTCTAATGTTCCTAGGCTTGTACAGACATTAAGTCCCCATCACGATACAAATGAAATGTCCCCTAAAAAAAATACAACTACACCACAGAAATGAAACCAAACTTTTTTTTTTTAAATAAAAGCTGTGAATAAACACAAAAAGAAACAAGTCTGCCTGCCAAATGTTCCAACGAAGGTCTGGATGAGCACTGAGGGACTATTTCGAGTGTTTTGTGTTTGCATTCACAAAGCCTTTATAAGCAGAGGTTCACTCTCTCTGTTTGTTCTGTCTCTGTGTGCAATGCTGAACTTGCACACAGCACACAGCGGCATAACTTGAAGTCATGTCAGATGCATGTAAAGATTTGCCATGATAAGTTCGTACAGCATGTGTGCATGTGCTCCTTTTCTTTACCGATGTATGTGTGTATACATATTTATATCTTAGTGGGGTCTTAATATCAGTACACAGACTGGAAATTCAGGTAGTTTTAACATTCTGGGAACATTCAAATACAGATTTTAGTAAAAGCTAAAGATTTACATGTTTGTGTGTGAAAGAGAAAGAGACAGAGTGAGAGACAGAAAAAAAGAAAATGTATATACAATGATAAGAATGTCAGATAGTTTGACATTGTGGGGACATTTTTGTTTAGTTCCCATGAGAAAACAGTTTCTTTTTTTTGCTGTAAAACCAAAGCTAAGATTGGGCTATACTTCTGATTTGTGTGTGTCTGTGTCTGTGTCTGTGTGTGTGTGTGTGTGTGTGTGTGTGTGTGTGTGTGCGTGTGTGCGTGTGTGCGTGTCTAAGCACTACAGGGAGTGCAGAATTATTAGGCAAATGAGTATTTTGACCACATCATCCTCGTTATGCATGTTGTCTTACTCCAAGCTGTATAGGCTGGAAAGCCTACTACCAATTAAGCATATTAGGTGATGTGCATCTCTGTAATGAGAAGGGGTGTGGTCTAATGACATCAACACCCTATATCAGGTGTGCATAATTATTAGGCAACTTCCTTTCCTTTGGCAAAATGGGTCAAAAGAAGGACTTGACAGGCTCAGAAAAGTCAAAAATAGTGAGATATATTGCAGAGGGATGCAGCAGTCTTAAAATAGCCAAGCTTCTGAAGCGTGATCATCGAACAATCAAGCGTTTCATTCAAAATAGTCGACAGGGTCGCAAGAAGCGTGGAAAAACCAAGGCGCAAAATAACTGCCCGTGAACTGAGAAAAGTCAAGCGTGCAGCTGCCAAGATGCCACTTGCCACCAGTTTGGCCATATTTCAGAGCTGCAACATCACTGAGTGCCCAAAAGCACAAGGTGTGCAATACTCAGAGACATGGCCAAGGTAAGAAAGGCAGAAAGTCGACCACCACTGAACAAGACACACAAGCTGAAACGTCAAGACTGGGCCAAGAAATATCTCAAGACTGATTTTTCTAAGGTTTTATGGACTGATGAAATGAGAGTGAGTCTTGATGGGCCAGATGGATGGGCCCGTGGCTGGATTGGTAAAGGGCAGAGAGCTCCAGTCCGACTCAGACGCCAGCAAGGTGGAGGTGGAGTACTGGTTTGGGCTGGTATCATCAAAGATGAGCTTGTGGGGCCTTTTCGGGTTGAGGATGGAGTCAAGCTGAACTCCCAGTCCTACTGCCAGTTTCTGGAAGACACCTTCTTCAAGCAGTGGTACAGGAAGAAGTCTGCATCCTTCAAGAAAAACATGATTTTCATGCAGGACAATGCTCCATCACACACGTCCAAGTACTCCACAGCGTGGCTGGCAAGAAAGGGTATAAAAGAAGAAAATCTAATGATATGGCCTCCTTGTTCACCTGATCTGAACCCCATTGAGAACCTGTGGTCCATCATCAAATGTGCGATTTACAAGGAGGAAAACAGTACACCTCTCTGAACAGTGTCTGGGAGGCTGTGGTTGCTGCTGCAATGTTGATGGTGAACAGATCAAAACACTGACAGAATCCATGGATGGCAGGCTTTTGAGTGTCCTTGCAAAGAAAGGTGGCTATATTGGTCACTGATTTGTTTTTGTTTGGTTTTGAATGTCAGACATGTATATTTGTGAATGTTGAGATGTTATATTGGTTTCACTGGTAAAAATAAATAATTGAAATGGGTATGAATTTGTTTTTTGTTAAGTTGCCTAATAATTATGCACAGTAATAGTCACCTGCACACACAGATATCCCCCTAAAATAGCTAAAACTAAAAACTACTTCCAAAAATATTCAGCTTTGATATTAATGAGTTTTTTGTGTTCATTGAGAACATGGTTGTTGTTCAAATTAAATCCTCAAATAAAATTAATCCTCAAAAATACAACTTGCCTAATAATTCTGCACTCCCTGTATATGTGAAACATTAAACATTAACTGTCTTCGTCTGGCTGACTAAGCAAAGGGACAAGTACTCAGCTCATCTTGAACACGGAATGGCTGACTGTAGCACTGCAGCATTAGCGAATCCCCCAACCCCTTCACACAGACATACTCATATACCTCCCCACACCCTCACCCTCAACAATGTTTAGTAATGACAAGCTTTTTGTACTGAACATAAGAAGTCATATCAGCTAAAATGTTTTAAAGATGCTCAGCATTAGAATTATTCCTACGATTATTCCAGTACAGCGATATCCCAAGTCTAGACAGGACACTAATTATGTTCTATTTACTAGAATTTTTGCCAGCCAAACCTACAAAAATAACCTTCAATTGCAATTTCTCTTCCAGCCCACACACAGCCAGAGTCATCTCTGTAGCTGAGGACAGGCTGAGAGCAGAATATAAACCGACAGACTGAAATAGATTGAACAGCATCCTCTGATCGTGAATTCTATTTTAAATACTAGGTATCACTAAGTTCACGTACGGTAAACGTCACAAAAAAAAGCCTTCTTGCTTTCACAAATTACAACGCAGCATGTAGAATATGTGCCAGTTAGGGAAACCATTACAGGGTATACAATAAGACATGGAACAATAGCAGGATATAAAAAAACAAAAACATAGACTCAAACTATTGTGAGAGACCACAAGGCTGCTGCCAGCTGCCCAATTTGAGCTGGTGTCAAGATCGGACTGAGTCATTATTCTGCATTTCTAGAGAAACTAAGGGGAAAAAATGACATGTAATGCAATGACCATGGACATAGTGACCTTGGGGAAATGTCCTATATCCTATTCAGACCTGTGTTCACTAGCTATGTGTCACATCACCAGCTTACTATCAAAAAACAAAACCCAATTTTTCTTTATTCCTCTCACACAGCAAGCCAAATCCAGTGAATTATTTAATCTACCTTATTATACTTCCCCTACTTACACTCTGAAAGCTGAAGTAAAACACACACACACACATATATATATATATATATATATATATACACACAGTGCTGAGCATATCGTCTGGCCCTTACACACTGCAGTTACGTCAAAACCACAAGCTGGTTCGGCAGTTTAACACAAATTACGACACAAAGATGCGCCGCTGTACACGAGAAAATCTTTTTGAAAAGCAAGCAGTTTATATGCTGTAATTGCTGACTCGTCTTGCATTACACAGCACACACATTCTCCAAAGATGGAACAAAGACAGCTCTAGTGTCAGATTGCCAAAAGTGGCCTCCCAGACATCAGTTCAGTACCACTTCCAAAAATCCACTCTTTCTACACTCGACTTACCAAGTGTGTGCGACGGTGAAGCGTCGTCGGTGGCGGCCACCCTTGTTGACCATGAGTCGGCGAAAGAGGCGAGGGGAGCTGCGCGGGGACACTTTTGGAGACGTGACGAGTCTCGGAGGCTCCAGTTCCAGGCGCATGTGCTCCTTAAAGGTGCGGATGCAGGGCTCTGGGTCTGGGGCGCTCAGCTCGTTTGATGACATGTTGATGGATGTGGCTGGCACGATTGCTCTTCAGGGTCTCGGTGTCTGTCCTCACTGATTCGAAGTCTTTCACTGCTAAAATAAAGCCATGCAGGCTGATTTTCAATCTAGTGAACACACAGAATATGTTCCAGCAGTTTTATCAGTCTCTCTCTGTATCTCTCTCTCACACGGTTTCTGGCACTGGAGCAATCCTTTGCGTGTGCACTGAGTGCTACTGACACAGTAAGAGGAGGCTCAGTCAGCGCAGTCACACCTGCTTCCTGAGAGGGAAAAAAAACACACACTTCTCTCTCTGTACTCTATAAACACAACCTCCCTTCTCCAACCCCTTTCTACCTCCTTCTCGGTCTAATAGAAGTCATCTGACTCTTGTTAGATGTCGCTATTTTAACTCTTCTACACTTCACTCATGCTGTTCGGTCTTTCATTTCCCCTCCTTCTAGATCTCCCTGGTTTCTCTCACTTTCCAAAAAGTACACACACGTCTCTCTTACTCCATTCAGCTCCAGGAACCTCCACAATAAATCAGGCAGAAGAGAGCTGTGAGCATCTCTTCAGCTGTCATCACCCGCTCTGTTCCTGGCTCATGCTCCTTTAGACGCATTCGCACTCCCTTGCAGCACAAAAAAAAATTGCTCAGCACACAGAGGAGATAAAAATCACCAGAGAAAGCACTCGGAAGGCACACCTAAGTCCGCAGCATCAGGCAGTGTCTTCATTGAGAATAAACAGCATAACTGGAGAGATGGGGAAAAAAAAATAAAAAGACACACAGATAGTGACGCTAGAAGCTCCGCCCCTAGAGCAAGACGATTGGTTGGCTGTAGCGGGTGTTTCGGTGTAGAAACTAAGCAAGGCTGCTTTATTCTGATGATGGCTTTTGGCCTTTCACAGCTCAGCGCTTCTCAGGATGGCAACGAGGAGAGGAAATTCAGAAGCAATTCAAGCCACAGGATTAGCTGTAAAGAAAAGATAAGCACCCGACGCAAGCTCTAAATTGTTCCCAGGTGATTTACGGCTTCAGGAATTTTGAATGTGCTGGCTCGATTCGGTAATTATGAATGAGGCGAAAAGCACTGCAGAAACCAGCAGTACTCGGCGCACGGCACGCTGCCATTCAGACCGAGACGATTCATTTCATCTCTAAATTAGAAGCCGGAAGGAGAAACACAGAAGCTCAACTATAGTCAGAAGTATTATTGTATTTAGGTTTTAAACAGGCATAAATTAAACATGAATGCATCATTTAATTTTTGTGCAAGACACAAATAGGACTGCATATCGACCAGGTCACTACGACATGAGCATACATATCTGAGGAAATGACACCTCTGTGAATGTCACCATGGTGCTCTAAACACACTAATTGATCTAACACTGTTCTCCGGATCCTGCTGTACTCTGGTTTTACAGCAGGATTCCAAAGACACAAGTGCACACCGTTCTGCCTTTAGCAAGAAATCAACCTGTCAGTGCCATCACCCTAATCCTCTCCATGGAGACCATGAAGAAGGAGGGAGGGGAGAGGAGAATGGGAGATAAAGACAATGAAAAACAAAGTGTACAAGAGATGACTGAAGAACCAACATCACGATTTCACAAATTCCAAATAAACAATTAGTCATAATCATCTGAATTGTGAGGCAAAAGCCAATTTTGAGGCAATAGTTGATCTTTCGTTATACAACAGGAACACTGTATAACACTGCATAACATGAGAAACCTGATGAAATCTGATTGTCAGGAAATCTAGTAATGTGAATCAGAAGATGCGTCCCAAAATATGTAATATACTAATGTGAAATAACTGGATTTACATTGGCACTACATTGACATGAAGGAAAATTCTACAAATAATAATCAAAGAAATGAGGCTCTATTTATAAATCCTATATTTGTTGAGGTTAACTTTTTAATTGTAATATATAATTTTAGATTTTTGGCTTAAATCACATATCCATTAAGGATAAACTGAAGGTGAATCAATCTAGAGCGTACTCTAGGCTTGGATTCCTCTTTGGTCTCTAGATCTTGCTAGATATCTCTTATAGGGCTCTGCTGTTCATTGTCAGTCTTTTTTATCTGACACTTAAAAACCTCTTGCTTTATTTAAAACCAATCAAATAGTTATATTCTTTTAAATAAAAGAGGAGGTTTTAGAGATCATTTTGTATATCACTTTGCCTGTAGAGCATGAATAAACAATATGCAAAAACAATTTTCAATAGTGGATACTATGGCAGAAATTGCAACGTTAATCCTGCTTGTCAAATAGTGCATGGACCCCAATGAGCGCTGTTGAGATAATTGTATTGTATTTAATTTTTTTTTAATTCTGTTGTTTGCACTTTACTTAAGCTTCTATATTATAATTTTTTTCAACACCATTGCTGAAACGTGTAAAATTAGGTTTATTGTTTGGGTGGCTTGTATAAGGAAGTTTTGTCAAAATTCGAAATTCATGTTCATGTTCAAACTTGTTTTAACCCTAACCCTAACCCTGCTTATATAACTCAAACAACACAACTAAGAGTATGTGCTTATAAGCTTCCACATGAGCTTTGTGGTGCATTGCTGGAATCTGGTGGGGAATGTGTGCTATGGTTGGTGGATAACACTGCAGTCAAGTATGCCACACGTTGCAATGTTGAACCTTCACATTCAGAATTTATGCCTTCGTGACTATTCAGAAGAGCTAGCTTGGGCCATGAGAGGGAAAGTTTTAGAGAGGACCTTACATAATTGAAAGGCTGAAATAAACCTCTTTCTCTCTCACAGCAAAAAAAAAAAAAGACACGTTACTCAAAAAATCTTCCTATTCATAAACAGGTGAAATGCCAGGAAATAAAGAGCGCAGATACACTGAAAGCAAAGGGAAGAGCAAAAAGGAATGAAGGGTAATAAACAAGGTAAAAGCAGAGTAAGCACTTGTGGCATGCCACTCAATAAGCATCACAGCTGAGAAGATCATATCATATTCCGTATAGGTAAACTGAATTCATTTGTGCTTTCAGAAATGACACTATATTTACAGTGGGATTTAACACTATTGGTTTTGCTGTACACATGCACAACCTTTTAAAGTGCATACAAGCTGTTGGCTGAAACATGCAATGGTAAAGAAAACAATTATAGTCCTTTTCAGTCAGTCAAAACAATATCATATTGATAATTTACAGGAAAATTTGCTAATGTCATCTCCCTTTGCTAGTTATGAACAATTGGGGTTAAGCAGTTAAGATGATTCTATTCACCAAACAACCATCTATTATCTACCAAATTCACGATTCGGTACGTACGGCGGTCACGGTTCGGTTCAATTTTGATACAGTTGGTGGAAGAAATGCAAACGTTAAACTGCTTGTTGTTTTTTTATTAACGCGGTTTATTATGAACATTTTATGATCAACATTTAAACAGTTTACATAGTTTTGCAACAATTTCAAATAAAATGCCTGCTTGTTTAAATAATATATAAAATAATCTTTATAAAAATTTAAATAGGAAAAAATCAAATGAATGAAATACACTACACTATTTTTTATTATAATGATTCAATTGAGTAATCAATTAAATTGGCACAAATTGAATTGATTAAATTAAATAGTTTACATTTGTTATATTTAACACAGATGTGTGTGTGTGTGTGTGTGTGTTTACATGTAAATATTACATTTTCTAAAAATATGTTCTACTTAACTGTTCCTTATTTCAGCAGACTTTAACAAATGTCTTTATTCCTTTTACTCTTCAGTCATACGCTCCCTCATTATGCGTAATTGTCAGGATTTTCTTCATTTAGGATAAATTCTTGAAGCTGGACATAAAACGCTAAAGAATCCCCAGCGCTAGCGTTAGCCACTAGCCACTTCCTGGTTAGCAGCTAACGCTAGCCCTATAGATGCACTCACAAAACAAATCTTATTTCTGGTACAGAGTGCGTAGCCACCATAACACTGCGCTACTCTGGTTTCTGCTTTATATTCCTTGCTGTGAATATTTTTATATTCCTTGTTGTGAATATTTTTCAGGTTTACTAATAATAATTAAATGCACTTAACACGCAAGGCGGAGACTAAACAAACTGGCGGTCTGCCACCAGGATTGCATTCGGTACAAATATGTACTGCACCGAAAGCCATGTATCGAAAAATCTTGGTACAAATACGTGTACGGTTACACCCCTATTATCCACTAATCGATTTATATATTTTAACACTTTCCTCTCAATTCATCCATCCACTTTTTAAATATCATCTCTCTATTCATTCACTATTTGTACATGCATTATTCTATATCAATTTACTCTCCATCAGTTCATCCATACACTATATACCAATCTGTATACTATACATTCCTTCTACTTGCTTATAAATATATATATATATATATATATATATATATATATATATATATATATATATATATATATATATATATATATATACAGGAGTGCAGAATTATTAGGCAAATGAGTATTTTGACCACATCATCCTCGTTATGCATGTTGTCTTACTCCAAGCTGTATAGGCTGGAAAGCCTACTACCAATTAAGCATATTAGGTGATGTGCATCTCTGTAATGAGAAGGGTGTGGTCTAATGACATCAACACCCTATATCAGGTGTGCATAATTATTAGGCAACTTCCTTTCCTTTGGCAAAATGGGTCAAAAGAAGGACTTGACAGGCTCAGAAAAGTCAAAAATAGTGAGATATATTGCAGAGGGATGCAGCAGTCTTAAAATAGCCAAGCTTCTGAGCGTGATCATCGAACAATCAAGCGTTTCATTCAAAATAGTCGACAGGGTCGCAAGAAGCGTGTGGAAAAACCAAGGCGCAAAATAACTGCCCGTGAACTGAGAAAAGTCAAGCGTGCAGCTGCCAAGATGCCACTTGCCACCAGTTTGGCCATATTTCAGAGCTGCAACATCACTGGAGTGCCCAAAAGCACAAGGTGTGCAATACTCAGAGACATGGCCAAGGTAAGAAAGGCAGAAAGTCGACCACCACTGAACAAGACACACAAGCTGAAACGTCAAGACTGGGCCAAGAAATATCTCAAGACTGATTTTTCTAAGGTTTTATGGACTGATGAAATGAGAGTGAGTCTTGATGGGCCAGATGGATGGGCCCGTGGCTGGATTGGTAAAGGGCAGAGAGCTCCAGTCCGACTCAGGCGCCAGCAAGGTGGAGGTGGAGTACTGGTTTGGGCTGGTATCATCAAAGATGAGCTTGTGGGGCCTTTTCGGGTTGAGGATGGAGTCAAGCTGAACTCCCAGTCCTACTGCCAGTTTCTGGAAGACACCTTCTTCAAGCAGTGGTACAGGAAGAAGTCTGCATCCTTCAAGAAAAACATGATTTTCATGCAGGACAATGCTCCATCACACCGTCCAAGTACTCCACAGCGTGGCTGGCAAGAAAGGGTATAAAAGAAGAAAATCTAATGATATGGCCTCCTTGTTCACCTGATCTGAACCCCATTGAGAACCTGTGGTCCATCATCAAATGTGCGATTTACAAGGAGGAAAACAGTACACCTCTCTGAACAGTGTCTGGGAGGCTGTGGTTGCTGCTGCACGCAATGTTGATGGTGAACAGATCAAAACACTGACAGAATCCATGGATGGCAGGCTTTTGAGTGTCCTTGCAAAGAAAGGTGGCTATATTGGTCACTGATTTGTTTTGTTTGGTTTTGAATGTCAGAAATGTATATTTGTGAATGTTGAGATGTTATATTGGTTTCACTGGTAAAAATAAATAATTGAAATGGGTATGAATTTGTTTTTTGTTAAGTTGCCTAATAATTATGCACAGTAATAGTCACCTGCACACACAGATATCCCCCTAAAATAGCTAAAACTAAAAACTACTTCCAAAAATATTCAGCTTTGATATTAATGAGTTTTTTGTGTTCATTGAGAACATGGTTGTTGTTCAAATTAAATCCTCAAATAAAATTAATCCTCAAAAATACAACTTGCCTAATAATTCTGCACTCCCTGTATATATATATACACACACACACACACACACACACACACACACTATTCATCCCTGTATCCTTCTATTTATCCATCCATCCATTCATTTTAAACCATTTAGGCATTTATACAATATTCATTCATCCCAACATAAAGGTGCACTTTCCAAACATTTATTCAAATTGGATTCAGTTTCCATCCACTCATTTGTACACTATAAATTCATCTATCTATCTATCTATCTATCTATCTATCTATCTATCTATCTATCTATCTATCTATCTATCTATCCATCCATCCATCCATCCATCCATCCATCCATCCATCCATCCATCCATCCATCTACCACTCTCCATTTACTTATTCACTTTCCGCTCTAAATTCATCAACCCATCACGCATGTATCCACCCTTTCTCTTTATATGAACTGCTAATTAAATGACACAGAATTAAAATAATAAACAGGATTTCTGTTAGTTACTCAAAACTATCAAAGTAGTATTGACAAGTTGCATTTAATAGTCCTAGTTTCAGTTTAAGTGTACAGAGCCAAAACAACAATTATTATAATTATAATAATTAAATTACTTGGAGCTTGTGTTCTATATTCTACACTTCTGATGTGAACCAATAACTTTTTCACATAATCCCATTTATAGCTTAAAATAGCAGCCCTTCTGGCGCTGCTCTCATTGCTTATGGATGCTCTATAAACGTCCTCCACAGCCCACTGGGGACAAACACCACAGTCAATCAAAGCTGCAACCCAGCATGAAAATAATTGTGCTCCAAAAACCACTTTCTGTAGAGCAGCCTTCGTTCCTAAAGCACACTGAATCAAATACTATGCTAACAAGTGGAACCATAGCGGAGTGAAAGCGAGCAGGGCAGAGGACAAATGTGTGTGTGTGTACGTGTGTGGCTTCCAGTGTCATCCACCTCTCAAGCCATTAGCACTCCAATTATAACGCATTTACAATGGATAGCAAATCATTACCGCACATGAATTACGCTAATGCAAAATAAATGCTCCGTGTCGCATTCGCATTAGGCGATCCTTCAATGGCCGCTGCTTTCATTGTCACATAACTAAAATTACTTTTCCATCAAGGTATTATCTCTTTTCCATTAAGTCGTATAAGGCTTTTAACGGCAGGTTTCCATGTACAAAGTGAACACTGCCTATTTTTCTCTTTGCCAGAGATTATGTGTGCTCAGTCAATATATAGAAACAGTTCTAAGGAAACGCATTACTGAATAAACAAGAAAAGAGAACATGACTATACAGGATAACCCAGTGCTGCCCTCTTTGGCTGAAAAGCAGAAATACCTTTTTCAGCAGCTTTGACAATCAACACTGTGGAAAATCTTATATACTGAGGATCTTTTGTCTGCCAGTGGTTAAATATTATAATTAAACCTCACTACTAATATACACCAAGCAAAGTAAAATGAAACGATCAAATGTATAGCTAAAAGTTCATATAAAATTACAGAAATGTTGTATCCACCAGAGCTGTTTTTACCTCATACAAGTAAAAATCTGAATAGGTAACATTCAGCTGTACCACATAGTTAATGAGCAACATACACAATGTGCACAATTTAACAGTGTGTGTGTGTGTGTATGTATATATATATAGACCCCAGCTTTGTAACATCGCCGTGATATGCAATAAAAAAAAAAGAATTTTACTTTGCTGTAATGTGACCAGCATAAATCACCTTTCTTTCCTTCCTACTTTCTTTTCTTTTTGTTTCAGAGATATGTGATGCAACAAGAGTTTTCGTCAACATGTTTATGTGCATCACTATCTACACTATAAATCCAAAAGTATGAGTACACCTAACTTTCCACTCCATGTTTAAGTCTGCCACAGAATATCTTTGTCTGATGTAGCATTCTTTTTTTTTCTTTGGAACAAATTTTTCTAGTGGAACTATGAGGCCCCAAACCCATTCCAGCAAGACAGAGCTAGCAAGGTCCTTAAAAACATTCAATTTAATTCAGCTTTATTTCTATAATGCTTTTCTATATAATGCTTTTTCTATAATTGCCACAAAGCAGCTTTGCAGGAATATATTACTTCTAGGTATAAATTTTGCATTTATCCAATTTTCCAGAATGAGCAAAGACAGAGGATAATGGCAAAGAAATCTCTATATGGTGATGTGGGATCTGGTTGTAGGAAATAAAGCTTTCAATTTGATTCAATTAGTTTTTATTTGTATAGCGCTTTTAACAATGAACATTGTCTTAAAGCAGATTTACACAGTTAATGTGGTGATACAAATAAAAATAGGATGTTCTTTATAAGTGTAAGTTTGTCCCTGATGAGCGAGCTGGTGGCGACTGTTCAAGGAAAAACTTTGAGTGCTGACACTGAAGACTCATTTCATAAAAGTTTAAATACACACTCCCTTCCAGAAAGTTTCACAAAATCAACGATAGTTTTATTTATTTTTTTTCGAAGATTCTCTCAATATTAATTGATATTAACTGATTTTCCTTGCTGCAGTACTTCAGTCAGAGCTGTGCCCAGAGCATTGCTGTGACAAGTATAAAGCACCTTACTTCCTTACTCACTTACTTACTTAGAGATCTGTGATGCAATGGGAAAAAATAGGGATTGACTGATATATTGCTGTGGCCGATATGTAGGTCGATATTTTAATTTTTTTAATTTTTTATTATCAGCATCACCAAACTCATGATAGTTTACTCTTTGTTAAAATCAGCACTTTATTTCTTTAATCTATTACATAAATACATTAATGTATATCGTTAGTCTTTTGAAATGGTTTTTAGCATATCCACCATATACAAGTCCCTTATATATTGTATAGCTTTTTTCTATAAGCAGTCTTGATAATAATTGATATATTTTTGTGATTTTCCTTGCTGCAGTACTACAGCCAGAGCTGTGCTGTATATAGACAATTCAACAGCACTGTTGTATAATGGATGGAAACATAAACTCAATCCATTTCGAGTTTCATATCTGGCTGCAAAAATAGCAAATGGGCAAAAAGATAAATTATACTACCCAACCAAATAACATTACACTGATGTTCGATGACTAAATTGTGTGAACGCCTGCATGAAAATGGATCCATGAGGGTGACAAATTTCGTGTTTTTTTATTTCTGGCAATTGGAAACACTTTCACAAATATAGAACTGACTATCGAACCCATCTGAAAATAGTACATCAACTCCAGCTTGATTACAGAGTGGAAAAAAACATTTTCTTATCCACTACACTGATGCACCATGTCTCACAAGGCCAAACCTATGCACGTTGACTGAAACCATATATAGGTTATATATATCCTGTACATGCGGCGTTCAGCGTGTTTTGAACAAACCCTCACCATTCCGAGTCCACAGGCGTGATGTCGATGCGCGGTGGCCTGATGAAGGGTAACGTGGTCGGCCGACAGATTATCTCCTCATCAGGGGTCCGTGACCTCTCTGTCTGTCGCCATGACAGCGGGGGCAGCTGCAGGTTTCCTGAGAAACGGCGTCGCCCACGGCGCAGGTCCACTCCGAGAGTACAAGCCGGAGACGTAAAGGACTCACTGAGAGTACAGTCTGGAGGGTCTTTGCTGTCCTATAGAGACATAAGGAGAGACAGAAACACAAAGACAGGAAATGGGTTCAAATTATACCATGATACAACTGCAAGATTCCATCTGTAGCATGTGAATAAATTGACAAGGCATGCTGCTGGTAGTTGTTTTTTTTGTTTTGTGGTAAATTATCACAATACAGATCGTGTTTTTTGTGGTTTCTCTTCTGTTCCTGCATTGTTTTTTCTTTTTCTTTAATATGATAAGTTAGCTATCCCTTTGGCTTAAGCTCATTTCAAGAGGAACAGCATGCCGGGGCTGCTTAAGGAGAAATATGATGAAATGCATGCACGCACACACACACACACACACACACACACACACACATATACACACCTGTGATTACAAAAAAGTTATCAAAAATGAGCAAGTCTTGCTGCGTCCCAATTCACCTTCTTATAATTTGAGTGTGTAGCAAAAGATTATACAAGTCAAAAGACCTACTAACACACCATGTAACGAAAGAGAACGCTGTTGGCTCATTACACGCACACGCGCACACACACACACACAAGCTCGTTTCTTCATTTCTTAATTAAAAAATTGTATTAACATAAATTAACTTTTAACACTGGACATTGTCTCAAAACAGCTTTACGCCGATAAGCTGGTTATAAAGTTGTATGAAAGAATTTATAAGTTTAGTGCCTATAAGTTTGTTTCTTATAATTGTAAGTTTTTCCCTAATGAGCGAGCCAAGTGTGATTGTGGCAAGGAAAAACTTTGAGATGGCATGAGGAAGAAAACTTGAGAGGAACCAGACTCAAATGGGAACCCATCCTCATCTGGATGGCACAGAATACCATCCCATATATAATTTATATAGTATAATTTCTCTTTTTATTTATTTACACCCATCTAAATGCATTCACATCTATCTGAATGCATCCTGTCACAAAAGTCCTCCTGCCTAATGCAAGGAGATGTGGGCAATTTGAGCCGAAACAGTATCCTACAGGATCTCCACTTCAGCATTCGAAATAGTAGGCCATATAGGTACCTTTCAGATACTTATTTTAACATTATTTTATTATTTTAACATTACACACTGACTCTGAGGTGAGACACGATGCATGACAGACAGTAGGCAAATTGTGACACAATAGCTGTTTTCTTAACAGTGTCCTCCTAAAAAAAAAAGGGTCTATCCTCTTTATGTTGTAACTCATAGCTTTAATGGATCATCAAGTGAATTATATAAAATAAAGACAAAAAGTAGAGCTTGTTCATTCTTAAATAAAGGCAAAGTTGCTTTATACTCGTCACATGTACATTACAGCACAGTGAAATGTTTTCATCGTATATACCAGTGATGTAAGGAAGCTGGGGTCAGAGCACAGGGTCTGCCATGATAGAGCCCTGAAGCCTTGCTTAAGGGCCCCAAGAGTGGCAGCTTTGCAATACTAGTGCTTGAACCCCTGACCTTCTAATCAGTAATCCAGAGCCTCAATCACTGAGCTACCACTTCCACAAATAAGGTATAAAGCAAAGATAAAAATAAAAAAAAGTTAAATGTGTATATATATTAGTCATATTTATAGTTTTTAATTCTATTACTGAAGTGTCTCATTGTCATCAAGTGCATAATACTCCAGCTTCTGATTTAACAAAACACCAGGATATGCATTATATTTTTCCATCAAAAATAAGTGATAAAGATCCCAATGCTTTTCTCCTCAAAAAGAAAAACATCAACACCACCATTTTCTCATGCATTTATTATAACTGTTTTATCCAGGTTGAGGTCAGAGTGGTTCTGGAGCTTATCCCAGGAACATGCTGTGCAAGGCAGGAATAACCTCTGGATGACACCAGTCCACCGCAGGACAATATGCGCACTCATTTATAACTAGCATCAACTCAGAGATGACAACCTACTATGTTTTTGCAAAAGTGGAGGAAACCAGAGAAACTGAATTAATTCCACATGGACAATGGGATAACTTTTGGCAATTGACAAATACAGTAAAGCTGAGCTCAGGCTAAAACTATAGACTATAGAGATGTGAGGTGTTGCTAGAAATATGTGTTGAAAAACTAAATTTGAAATGCTAAGTGATATCGGTTAACTAACACATCATTATATGAAATGATGTATATCGTACTAACAAACAATGATATTAAAAATGCTGGCATAAAAAATTTCATTAAAATTATTTTCATAAAAAACAGTAATGTGCTTGAATTGAATATTTTTATATTTATTTTTAATTCAGATTGAGTTCTGAAGATGGAATATAATAAAGAAAAGAAGATGATTGAGGCAAAGTGGAACATGAAGAGCAAGAACATATTCAAAAATCACTACAAAACAAAAAGAACCTATAGTTTGCCTTTTCCTCATAATTCTTTCACTATAGTTTGACCGCTAATTCTTTAATAATACTATGTAATTAAAATCTATACACTATATGGACAAAAGTATTAGGACACTTGGCTCATCCAACCATCTGTGATTTATCACCAGTTGGAGGCACACAACTGTACAGGATGTCTTTGGATGTAGTAGCATTACATTTTCCTTTCACTTGAACTTGGAAACCCAAAAGCACAAAGTGAGCTTAATGAAGATATGATTAAATCGTTTGGAGTGGAAGTTCTCAAGTGGTTTGCTATTGAGCTTTGACCTCAACCAATCAGTAGGATCACCTTCAAAAAGAATTGGCACTCTGACTACAGGTCATCACAGGCCTCCTCATCCTACATGAGCATAAATGAGCATAAATCTCCACAAGCACACAACAAAATCTAATGGAACATCTTCCCGGAAGAGTGGTGGTTATTAAAACAGCAAATGGGGACTAAATGTGGAATGGGATATAAGATAAGATATAATGAATCTTGCTCAGGTGTTCACAAACCTTTGTCTATATATTTCTTTATTAAGAATTTAAATTATATTGTATAACCAATGACTGAAAACACTATGAAGGACTTGAAAATGAACCATGACTTTTTGTTAATAATATCAATTACAATGAAAAATATATTATAAAATTAGAAAAGCATGCACAATAGAAGCGCGTGATCTTTGGACTTTTTATACGAAAGTAATAACTGACAAATCACAACTGCACCACCAAGTGCCATCACTAGAGGGAGGCACAAGTCTTCAAATCTTTCCTTTCAAACACAGACTGAATTATAAAACACAGGAAAATCTGGTTGACAGAACTAAAGAACACCTACATCTGCAATATTTTGCATATTTAACTAGTGCCATTAGTACAAATTAGTAAAAAAAAAACAAAAAAACAATCCGGCCCACATTTTTGCACCTTAAACCTGAAGACAAGTGTGATGAATTTAATGAAAAAAAAAACTGTTACTAAAGATGAAAGGGTACTTTCAAAATCTCACACTCAAAAAAGACCTCTCTAAGTTGGAAATTCATTTAAGAGCAACAGCAATTGGGAATCATTTTGGGTAGAAATCTTTTCCCTTCCTGCATGCTTCTGCAATTGCAACAAGCAATGAGTTCATTGATTAAATAAAACATCTGCACACATCACAACGATATGGTGAAAATCTGCCAATGCAACTTAATAGAAAAACGTTTTGTAATTCAGTCTAGAATAAAATTAATAATAAAATAAAAACTCTGAATAAGGGCGTCTGCTTAATGCTGCAAATGTAAATGTAAATGTAATTCATCTATTCTTTGCCTACATCCTCACAGTATGTTTAATGCCCACTTAGTTGTCAATGCAGGTCCTGACCACATTACAGTTCCATATCAAGTAATGTGTTTGCTCATTTTATGCTATTAATATAATAATGGAACAAAGAAAATCATAATTTTTGAGGTCTACTTGTCACGTTTTTTTTTTATATTATTACTGCAGAAAATACACAAAATTAATAAATAAATAAATAAATAAATAAATACTGACACTTGTAACAGGCTTTTCTGGTTTATTATTACATAAAATACAATAATAAAAAAGGAAGAAAAGAAAGAAAGAAAGAAAGAAAGAAAGAAAGAAAGAAAGAAAGAAAGAAAGAAAGAAAGAAAGAAAGAAAGAAAGGTCTACTTGTTTACTGCCTCATTACAATAATTACCTCATTACTGTGTTCTCTCTCTCCCTCTCTTACCTACATGCTCTCACACACACACACACACACACACACACACACACACACACACACACACACACACACACACACACATCACTGTCTTAAGCCTCTTTTACTAGTTCTAAAATACCTGACAAATGGCTAACAAAAAATATTTACTTTGGTCCATTTACTTATCAAAGAAATGAAGCACACCCAATGATTGCACCATAGTCACACTATTAACAGTACTAATAATGTCTCATCGTCAATTAATCCTTATTTACACAACCCCAAAAAAAAAACCTTGCACTCTTTTTCAGGTACAGTAAACAATCTGAATGCCAAATAATACAACCTTTATATTGCCACGTAATGGTAATGTTTGCTCTACTGTTAGAAGAAAAAAAAAACAAGAAAGCTGATGTTTATAATATTAATATAATCTTTATTTTATATAGTGCCTTTAATTGTTAATTATCTCAAAGCACTTTCCAAGTAATAAACTTTCTTTCGGCTTCTCCCATCAGGGGTCGCCACAGCGGATCATCCGCATGTTTGATTTGTCACGTTTATACACTGGATGCCCTTCCTAACGCAACCCTACCCATTTATCCGGGCTTGGGACCGGCACTGAAAGTGGCTGGGGTGGGTTCCGCAGTGGTGAGAGCGCCGCATCCTGACCACTAGACCACCAGGGAACCTCTGAAAAGCACTTTCCAAGTAATAAAAAAGAAATAAAAATAAAATAAAATAAAAAAATCACCTGAAAAAGTAAGTTTTAAAATAGCAGATAAAAATAAACAAGGTTTTCTTAACCAATGCAAGTTATGAACTGGAGCACATGCTTGGTCAATTTGCTAAATTAAACCACAGGTGTGACTTCTTGTCAACTCTGAGGATGTTGGACTATGTGATGTGTAGATCTGTAAAGAACATTCTACCTACATTCAAAATGAACTGCCAAACAATCCTATTCTTTAAACAGAAATGTTTCTCACTGCAAAAGAAAAAAAGCTGCATTCATAGTTATCCCAAAAAGAAACTTTAGGGAAGTTGTCCTTGTCTGCCATTTAAATAAATGGCCTTTATTGTACAGGCACAGAAACACTTAAAATGCAGTCTATTTCAAGCCAACTGCTGTGTGAATATTGCTTGGGATTAGAGGTTATATGAGAATAGTCTGGTGAATAATGTGTGTTTTAATTCACAAAGAGTGGGTTTTCTAAAATGTCCTGTTAGGTTTGATAGTTAGACAGTTGTTTTATAATTAACATTTAATAAAAAAAAATAAAAAAAATAAAACATTTTGACAGAAATATTGTCAGGTTAGCAATTTTCTAACTTAAGGTTAAAATATTTATAAATATAAATGTTTTAAAGCATTTAGAAATGTTCATATATGAGCTAACTAGAGAATCTTTTTATTATCCTCTCAGGAATCCAGTCAGCTTAGCTAATAGTTGCCAATAGGCTAGCTTTAAAAGTCAAGAATGTAAATATTTGTGAGCTTTCTAGTTCTAGCATTTCAAATAAAGTGTTAATCATGGCATGTGGTTAAATAGTAGATTGGCTTTACAATAAAGTATAGAAATATCTAGTTTTCAGTATGAATTGTTAAGAATGCAGGAGGCTTAGCTCATTATCTGCCAAACTATTTTTAGCAGTGATTATAATTATCAAGACCTTGCAATGATAATGTACTGTCTATCAGGATTATGTCATGTTACATGGGGTTAGGGTTAGGGTTATCTAACTAGTTAGGGTTATCTCCCTAGGGTCTAGGGTTATCTCTGCTCAATGCACAGGTTTGGGTTTTTATATTTGTGTCTGTATCTGCAATCCTATCATTAAAAATCTCTATTAATAGGAAAAAAATACACGATAAATAAATCCAGATATAAAAAAAAATCAACAACTATAAAATCTGATGTTACTGAGCTGCTGGCAGTTCTGTGTTAGTAATTTACACTCAGTGCTGTGCCAAGGTTGTCGACAGGGAATTGGCTGTAAATTTGTATGCATACATCGTAGACTACAGTCAGGTATATAAAATGTCAGCATGCCCCTTTTGGTGTACCAGAGGTACACCATGACTGGCAGAATTTACAACAAATTAAGGGTGAGCGTGGGAGTGAGATAATGTTTAATTTGTCATGATTTAGATTTTGATATATACCTACAATAAAAAAATTAATGTCAGGTTAGCTCAGCTTTAGAAATAAACATGCAAACATGTATGTACAGTGGAACAGGCTTATCTCGACCTCGGTTATCTCGACAAACCTATTAAGTCGACGTTTTTGAAGTGGAACCGCCAAATTCTCGCTTTGTCTAAGCATTTTTTATCGGTTATGTCGACTTTTTTTATGTCGCCGAACCCTGATATCTCGAGCACAAGGAGGGAAAAATTTGCCATTTAACGTCGGTTATCTCGGTGTAGCCGCAGAAGAACTCACGGAAGTGGCGGAAAAATCAAGGCTTACAGCTGCTACAGGTGCTGTATTGTATACTGGTGAATCTCTGCTGTTAGTTAGTGCACATATGCCTTTTGTTGTGAAATGTTATGCGATGAACGGGAGGCGAAAGCAGCGGTTGGCGGCGTGGAACGTGTGATGACCATCCAAAATCATAGAATGAACACCAGCAGGATCGGGGGGAATCCGCGGTGCGCTTTGGGAAGAAAAGAGCAGCCGTTGAGAGAGTGCCGGTGGGAAGGCACGTACCGGGATACGCATGCGCGATAACAACGACCGCCGTGAACCAATATATACCAACAATAACGGACAGTGAGAGTGTGGAAGTTTAAATAGGAGCTGGTGATGATGATAAACGAGCACCATATGTGCGCGATTGAAGCGGAGCTTCAGAGAAAGCGGCCGAGAAAACACCTGACACGCTGAAGGGGCCGAAGGGGGTGTGGCAGGTGGATTCCTGACAGAAAAACATGTACTATATGTATTTTTATAGCATGCCTTTATCAAACAAATCGCGGCAACGCTGTTGTGTAAAAAAAACCTTCAAAAACACGTGCATGCATTCTCATTTATTAACGCACATCATGTACATAAAGAAATTTCAAGCACGTTAATATACTGCCGCCATTTTGATTTTCGTTTATCTCGATCATCAGTTACCTCGATGCTTTTTGGCGTCCCCCTAGGACATCGACATAACCGGGTTCCACTGTATTAGACTTAAATGTCGTCTGAAAATCTAGTGGACTAAAAAAAATCTGTGAAAAAGTTATATATATTTATTATTATATCAAATACTAATACATTTTTGTAAAGCAGTTGCTGTACTGGACTTCAACAAATATCCAAATTGTTATTTAAGAAATGTCCACAATGCTGCAATATAATAATCCAAACGTACTGTATTCAAACACCTGTTATTTAAGCACTCATGCTTATCATTCATAAAGCAACGATTAGCGCTTATCACGACTCTTCTCAGCCTTTCACACACTGTATATCTAAAAGGCGTGGGTCAGTTTTTCTGTCTGTTTGACAAAAACAAGAATGCGAACAATGCTAATCGTTTTCCACACGCACGACTGCTGTGGAAAATGTACAGGGGAACTCAAATGATAATGTGTGAACTCGCAGAGAAGACAAAGAAACGAGCGGCAGCTTGCATGGAACAATGTATCAAAAGGTGCCTGAGAAACATGAATGCTCATGAACAGAAAGAAAAATCCTGGTGCACAACACACGGTCCTGCAGCACAGCTAGACGCTGGAGAGATGCTCCAATCATGAATACACCCTCCTACACATCCCTCTTTGCACATCTACACTGGAGTTAACAGCAACATCAACTCCAACACACATTTAACAAAATATCCTTGTAATGACATAGATTATGGGCCAAGATTTGATATTTATTTCTATGCTTCATTGTATAAGTATAATATAATGCCAAGCCAGATCAAATGATGTTCTCTTGTACTAAAAACACCTAAACAAGCGGTAGAACCATATAAAAAAAAAGCTTCAATAGACATGATTATATGACTCATGCGCATGAGCTCAAAAGAGCTTTCAAAATTTTACAGTTTGTACAGTTCACTCCAAAAACCACAAATGTATCCCACATGAGTACACTCAGCCTGGGCTGTAAATCAGTCAGCGAGATGACAGAGTGAGTAAGATACAGAGGTCGACCGATATGAGTTTTTCTGTGGCTGACGCCGAAATTTTGAAATCAGAGCAGCCAATGGCCGATATATGATTCTTTTTGGGGCGGATTTTCTCCCCACCCTTTTCATTTTATAAAATCTAATACTTAATTAAAAAGATGTAATACAGAAAACTGCTTAAATTAAACATTTATTTTTGCGTGTCGGTCAGCTATAGTTTTTCCGCACCGTTGACTCAGCTTGAGATAGCGTCAGCTTTTTTTTGTTGTCATTTCTGTGTCGACTCGGCAGCAGAGCTCGTTGGCAAGGAAAAAAAATTAAACACACTTGTTGTCATTCTTGTTCTCGTCTTTGCAAATGAGCAGACATGATTGAAAAAAGTTACACGAATCTGTTAATAAGGATTGTGGAAGGTGTAAATGCTGCTTGCGTTAGATATTTACAGTTGTAGCGCTTCTGGTTTCCCTGTTTGGATACCGAATACACACGCACGGTTTGGCGTGTCAATCGGTTGACCCTTTAGTAATATACTGTACTCAAGTGTGTGTGTGTGAATAATCAATTTAGCTTTTGGACACTAAATACAAGTGTAATATACAACATGAAGTGGTAAAATTATTACCAGACTTCCAAGACCTACTGCTGTACTCAACGACTGGCCTAGATTTATTTTAGGACTCTTATCAACAATATGCTCATATTGTGCATGCTTTCAGCATACAGTGTACATATGGTTACAGTGCGTAAATGTTTTATAAAATAAAATTACAAGTTAAGAATTTCATATTAAAAATGATCTGTCTTGTCACCCAAGGTTCTTGTTTGAGAAGCGTTTTTTCTATGAGTTCCAGGGACTGTTACCTCTGGCTTACTCATTACATAGACAATTTCATAAATGTTTTCCCCCATGAGCCACACTTCCCAGTTGCAACTTCCTACTATCTCTATTAATAACAGAATATATTTAATTGTCTATTAATGTATATAATTAAAAAAAAAACGTTCTTTCGGCTTCTCCCATTAGGGATCGCCACAGTGGATCATCCGCATGTTTGATTTGGCACATGTTTTTACGCTGGATGCCCTTCCTAACGCAACCCTCCCCATTTATCCAGGCTTGGGACCGGCACTAAGAGTGGCTGGGGTTGGTTCCCTGACTGGGGATCGAACCCGGGCCGCAGCGGTGAGAGCACTGCATCCCAACCACTAGACCACCAGGGACCCTTAATGTATATACAGTAAATAAGATAAACAAAATAAAACGCATAAGGGTTAGGGTCAACAGTAAGGAACCTAACAAAGTTCATTATCAAAATAATTCTTTCTGACTTTTGCAAGAAAATGACAAATTATTTGTAAAGTATTCTTTTTTAAGCCCTTTATCTCTTTTTTGTTTTTTGACCAGATTATTTCTTTGGCATCTCGATTAAATGTAGTTAAATGATGATACATTTAAAATGACTTATGTCAGACACATTAATGGTTTTTGTTCTGTTAACTAATCACATTAATGAACTATTTACTGCTAGAGAAATTGAAGGCGCTGTATCAGCTCATCTTTCAAGCAGAAAAAGAGCTCAAAACACCAGCGCAACTGTCAGTCATTCCAAATTCATATGTTAATTTGCTCATCTGTTGTTTTTATTAGGGGAAAAAAAAGATGGCTGCTCTTTCGGCATATTTTTTGCCTTCTGTTGTTAAAGTGCAGAGCTTCTGTGCGAAATGTGTAAAGATTGCCAAGGCTAAAAATGTCTTTAC